>NC_089747.1:5737500-5780000 GCF_040412425.1 Macrobrachium rosenbergii | reverse complement strand
ATATATATATCTTAAAAGCTATTCTCCACGTTAAGATCCTTATATAAGAAAAGTATCAGTTTAAAACTACTTAGGTAAGGGGGGAGCACTCACCGAGTGAATGAAACACCTCAATGAAAGGATTTGTCTACCAGAAAACTCGACAACAATTTTTCCTTCGTCCCGAAGTAGAGTAATTGTATTTGCAGAGACAACTTCGGCCCTGCTGTCTTTGTTTTTTTGAGTAAGCAAAAACAACAGGCCTGTTGTCGTTGTTTTGAGAGAAACCACAAAACAGAATGTAATGAAAACAATGACAAAATTTATGTGGTGAAAGTTTTGTTTTGGCAATGAAAGAGCGCAAAAGAAACCCTCTCTCTCTCTCTCTCTCTCTCTCTCTCTCTCTCTCTCTCTCTCTCTCTCTCTCTCTCTCTCTCTCAAATAAATAAAATGCAGTCAGGGAAGTGTACTAGGAATGTCACTCTTTGTTTAACTGGCTGATAGTTTATTCTTGAATAAATATAAAATATCTGGCTTGAAAATGATTAGACTAAAACACTATTCAAATATTAAATACAAAACGACAAAAAAATGAAAGGTTGTATTGATAAATGCACAAACAGTCCATTGATAAATGAGTAATTTGAGAGTACAATGGCCATGAATTAAACATCACAAAACCGACAATGACTTGAATTCATCAATACACTTTCAGCCATTTTGGAAAACTATAACTGATTCAGTCGTCACAATAAAGGGACGTGCATCACTCATTATGACAACTGAAAAGGAGAATTGACTTTTCGGATTCAGAATAAAAAAATTTAATTCACGGAAAAAAAACGTGTACACAAAGAATTTCATTGTAGAATAACAGTAAAAAGCACAGTTTTCAAATTTTAAAAATGCACATTCATATTTGAAAATTTTAAAACTGTCGTATTAAATATCGAAGAAATCGACCATATATATATATATAGTGTATATATATATATATATATATATATATATATATATATATATATATATATATATATATATATATATATATATATATATATATATATATATATATATATATATATATATATATATATATATATATATATATATATATATATATATATATATATATATATACATGCATAAAATCTTCACAAAACGAAACTGCACAGAACTGGCAAAGGCAAAAGACGAGACAGGATAAAGAAAGAAAAAAAAATAGAAGACGAGATACACTGATAGGGAGAAACAAAAATAATAAATTTATTCAAATAGAACAGAAACATGAATTATAAGGAGAGAGAAAGAATTCAGTTGTAAAGAAAAACCTCAGTGAAAATTACACGACATTTAGAGAAGTGGAGGTAACACAAAAATAAAAAAAAAAAGTAAAAAACTTGTGGGGTGCAATTTTAAAAGAATTACCCGAAGATGCAATAGGGAACCAAACTTTCCCAAACCAAAGGAAAAAAGGGAGCAATTAGGATTAAGGCTCGAAAACAAACAAGGAAATCCGAGGACTCAACAGGGAGTCATTCTATTATAAGGAAAAATACCTGCTTCCTGAATAGACAACATCTTTTATGCCTTTCCTAATGACGTGGAAATGATTTGTTAATCAGTGTCAAAAAATGACTTAATAAGCAGATTAATCTATTTATAGTTTACTCTGCAAGGTTACTGAAAAACTTTCAGGTGTGGGGCTGTTCTTCAGAGCTGTTAAAAAGTAGGTTAAATAAAAATAAGGACACACCTGTGATACGAGAAATATTAACACAATTTTGAAACACAAACAGAGGGAGACTAATCTCTACTCACTTTAAATATAAAAATAAAACTATTCAAATGTTGAGATAAGATAAAAAAAAAATTGACGCATGAAAGGAAGAACTGAAAAAATTAAATTCTGTGAAATACTTCAATTGTTGGTACAATGTTATCTGTTAAATTCGTTACCAAACAAAAACAAGTCTCTTGCAACAAACGTGAAACATGGACCCTTGCCATAACCTGTATCTCAAAACCGAATTAGACTTCGTGTTATAAAAACCACACTCCGCCCCCAGAGGCTCCATTTGTTCACTGTAATCCATACGAGGTGAAAAGAATTTTGTCGGAATAGGTCAACTTGTTTCCATCCATCGTGATTAAATGACTGAACTATAGTAAGTTAAAAAACGATGTTTGTTGGCATTCTCCGAAATTGTTATTTTCGTCATAGATTTTATCAACAATGATATCAACAGTTACTTTTACAGGTATGTTAATGTGTACTAACATACCAGTAAAAGAAACTGATGAAATTATTATCAATAAAATCTATGACGAAGATAATGATTGAACTATTGTTATTCCACATTAAGTCCCACATTCTCGTGAAATAATTTAAAAGACACTGAACTTGCTTAAACAAGCTTGCAAAGAAAAGAAGTTTTGCGTGACAAAGAGGAAAACATACCAAAAAGAGCTATATATAATATATATATATATATATATATATATATATATATATATATATATATATATATATATATATATATACACACATATATAACTTAATCAAGGCAACGCACTATAGAAAATGACTCATAAGACTTGAGATTATCCTGCAGCCCAAAAGACGACCCTATTAAGGAAATGAAATTGACAAAAATGACTATTACGCCTTGGAGAAAACGTTATAAATAGGACACCATAAAAAAACCCCAGGATGAAAGAGAGGATGAGAGAGAGAGAGAGAGAGAGAGAGAGAGAGAGAGCGCAAATAAAACAGCAGAAAAGTAAAAAGCCCAAATATGGAAAACCAAACCAGGTTTTAATCGACATTACCTAATAAAAAAGACATACAAATCGACTTACACCATTAAGAAGTACAAATATTTTATACAGAACTAAACCACAAAAAATACTAAAGATTAAGGTCTGGGAGAGAGAGAGAGAGAGAGAGAGAGAGAGAGAGAGAGAGAGAGAGAGAGAGAGAGAGAGAGACAGACTACGTACTGGCAATTCTTTCTCTCGACATCCATCCGTTAGATGGGGGAAGCGATGGAAACAAATGATCTATCTGTACTATCGCTTTTTAGCTCCATGAATTTTATTACCGTTTTTTTTACGTCTCATGGGCAATTTGTCTTTATTTATTCTCGAGGTACATCAGCCAGTGATGGCAGCTACCCAGCCAGTTACCACCAGCCTTTTTGTCTGTTTTCCTTTATAATGTCTACTTGCAATTATTTAGGCTATTTCTAAAAACCTTTGTTCACTACCAAGCACTGTGTTTTCATTCAGTAAGTCTACTATAAATTATCTGGACTCTTCCTGTCTATTTCATCTATGTCCAGTCATTCTGCAAAAAATTCCTCTCAAACAAATCAAATTTCCATGGCGAGCAAGGAATTCAAAACTAAATACCAGCAGTGAAACTGGAGTCCTAGGTCCTGTTACCAACATTAGACGAAACAATAATTCGGAGTTGCTGAATCAATTAACGGGAACTTTCAGCCTCAGCTCCCGGGTGTCTCCTGTCAAGAGGCACAGGAGTTATAGGGTGGAAAGCAGGTTACATTAGGATATACGGTAGATACACGTATTTATAAAAGAATTAAGGCCAAACCAGAGTTATCTAATAGATGCTAAATTGCACACAAGTTCAGACTTAAACAGGGAAAATAAGTTAGATCTTCATACCTCAATAACAAAAAGGAAAGAAAGCATACATACATAAATACATATGTACATACATTTTATAATGAATTAACACCATACCAAAAACAAATATTTAAGAGAGACCTTACCTTACAGACCTTACAGTTCGTTCGGGTTGCCCCAGGTCCCTCAGTGTGAGGCACCTCTGATGTCTACCAGATAGAGAGAGAGAGAGAGAGAGAGAGAGAGAGAGAGAGAGAGAGAGAGAGAGAGAGAGAGAGAGAGCAAATAAAAAATAAAACAGTAAAAAACCCAAACTCAAATAAAGAAAACTAAACTAGGTTTTTTAATCGACACTGGCTAATAAGAAAGAAATATTAGTCGACATATACTCATAAGAAATACAAACATTTTATTATATAGAACTAAAACAACAAAAGCCACTGAACACTCAGGTTAAGAGAGAGAGAGAGAGAGAGAGAGAGAGAGAGAGAGAGAGAGAGAGAGAGAGAGAGAATAAATAAATAACGCCTCAGAACAAGACAGACATCGAATATTTCCTTGCTCGAAGACTGAGCAAGTCGTTGCTGGCAAAGGTCATGGTAGGATGAAAGATGCTTTGAAGATTTAACGTTATGGGATTTGGAGCTTATTGCCAAAGACGGCAAAAATAATCTCTCTCTCTCTCTCTCTCTCTCTCTCTCTCTCTCTCTCTCTCTCTCTCTCTTATAAGTTCATGTAACTTATGTCGACTAGCATTTCTTTCTTGTAGTTCTCGTGTTAAAACCCATGTTGGGGATGTTACATTTCTGTTTTCTTTGTTGCTCTCTCTCTCTCTCTCTCTCTCTCTCTCTCTCTCTCTCTCTCTCTCTCTCTCTCTCTCTCTCTCTCTCTCTCAAACGTTTGTATTTCTTATCATATATGTCGACTAGTATTTGCTTCTTATTAGTTAAAGACGATAAAAACCCAGGTTGGTTTTCCATAGCTGAGTCTGGGGTTTTTACGTTTCTATTTTTCTTATTTGCTCTCTCTCTCTCTCTCTCTCTCTCTCTCTCTCTCTCTCTCTCTCTCTCTCTCTCTCTCTCTCTCTCTCTGGATATTTCCCAGCTACGACGGTGGGACATGAAGAATGTTTTTCTCGTCAGAGAAAAGAATAAATATTTTGTCCTTTTTCTAAAAGTATTCCGCGCGATTGCTGGCATACTGCAAAGATGTCTTATCAAAAAGGTTTTCGTCATCGTTGTAACCAGTCATGACTAGGATTCTCTTCAATATTTAAAATCGAAATTCAGATCAACCCGCTTACTAGAGTTATTTGTTTACTTTTAAACTGGCTTTTAAACGCCCATAATCTGCATAATCTATAGAACTTAAAATTATAAAATTCTGAGTGATCCGTATCCGTATCGCCATTTTATAAACTGAATTGTCAATTTTTCTATTTACTAATTATTTTTAAAAATCCGCAATACTTGATAAAAAGTTCATCCCACAACCCAAAATTCGTTTTATATTTCCCATCAGTCCACGTCCTAAAATTATCGATCCGCCGAGCGCCCTCGGTGATTCTCGCTGAAGGCGGACGAACAGCTCACGCCAGACTGAAGGAAGCGTTTGCAACGGTGCAATATTCAGCCTGTCACACGGCATTTGCATATTGAAAACACTTTCAATACGTTGCTCTCTCCTATGCATTCCTCCGAGCAGCCTGAAATGGGTTTGTCGCTCATGCGGGAAGAAAAAGTGTTAGAGGGAACATTTCATGTTGGTTTTAATATACCAGGAATGTCTGCATATTAAAAATATCGTGTATATTGAAAATTATTATGTATCTGTAAAACATTAACAACTATAATAATATTCTGGGTTTTTTTTCTTTTACTATGATTTGCTTCTCTTATTTTGTAACATATAATTTTTACACCCAATCGTAAAAATCAGTTTTATATATTTTCAGTCAAATGGTAAAAGGAACCAGAATGGGCAGAATATTGCGTTCATCTTAATATAAAAAAACAAAACAAAGCAAAATAGACATTTGTTAATGAAATATAAATATTGGTTTAATAAAACTTCTCAATTCCTCTACCACTTTGATTTTATTCTTCTTTGTTCCCATATTGGGAAATTTCTGAAGGCCCTCATTTTCATTTAGATTAGATGATAGTTTAATATATTAGATATATATGTTAATAAAATACAAATATTTATTTAATAAATCTTCCTATTTCCTCTTCCACGTTGACTGTTTCCTCCTTTTTTCGTTATTGGGAAATTTCGTAAGGCCCTCATCTTAATATAAAGAAGATGGTGAGCTTAAAATGTAAGTTATAACAATTAACAAAAAATAAAAACTGATTTAATGAATCTTCCCATTTCCTCTATAACTTTGATGTTTTACCCTCACTTCATCTCGTTTTTACGGCTCATTATTGCCTCGGGGGAAATGCTAGGGAAGATCTAAGGACTGGGAGGATACCAAGTCAAGACATCCATTACCGAGATGAAAATCGTGGGGAAACCTTGCCTCTATCGCGCCCCGCGGAGAATCCTACAGGAAGCCTCCTCGCCAACTTTCTATACAACTTTCTCCCCAGCATCCACGGAGATCCTACATCCGACCTCTGAAGAACTTGGTCCCTTTCCGGCCTCCCCCAAACTGTATATAAAGCGCGAGGATTCTCGGGTCCTCCCTCGGGATTTATTTTGGGGGGGGGGGGGGCAGGCAGACTGATGGCATAGAAGATGAGTTGAGGTAGGGCTGAGAGTGAGTTACATGGGAGTATTAATACCATATTATGACATCACGATCTCAATTAAAACAGAAGACAAGGGCGAGACCTTCATACATACGGAATCAAAAGCACACGCATACACATACATATGTAACATTAGCTATGTATATATACAGTATATACATATATATAAAAATATATATATACACACACACATATATATATATATATATACAGAAAACGTACACTGCACATGCAAAACTTACCTATGCATGCTATCTAGGGCACAGTATCATATACTCTTATAAACAGGTAATTACAGCCAACACACTAAAAACACACACATTATATATATATATATATATATATATATATATATATATATATATATATATATATATATATATATATATATGTATCTATGTATGTATAAACAGGAACAAAGACAAACACACATATATACTTTTTGCATATACAAATACATGTGTGCGTTAAAATTTATTCAACAACATTTTTGCACACACCTGCTTCCAGTTCCGTGACACTTTAAGCGTACTGCTTCGAATCAAAATACATTTAAAGGCCCAGGAGGGGGAGAGAGAGAGAGAGAGAGAGAGAGAGAGAGAGAGAGAGAGAGAGAGAGAGAGAGAGAGGTGGCGGTTGCCCGAGGAAGCAATTTTGTTCAGCCAACAGAAAATCGGATTTGCTGCGACAGATTTGAAAGCCGTTTTCGGCTGCAGATGATATCTATGTGAACAAACCCTCTCTCGTGCTTTTCCTAATGCTGCGTTTCCTCATACTTCGCCAACATTCCCCAATATCCCCTATTTTCCCAGCTGATGAAACGGATGTTGCGAAGAGTACTTTCCGAGTCTGGAGGATATGACACCGGTCCTTAGCCGTAGGAAGGTTAAACGTAATTTGGCAACGTGAGACCCCACTTCTAAAGGCGAGAAATTTTGGTTTCATGCAGCTTTCCAAACAAAGGAAGTGCGTTCAGTTCCGTTAAAAGTTACAAGCTCGTCGAGCCATAAACTGTTGAATGATTTAAGGATAAATACTTATTAAAAATTTCTCTTCATATATCAACTCTGGCAATAGTAACTAAAAATTTCCAAATTGTTTTAGGCCATTTTAACGAGTTAGTCCATTATTTTCCGAAGACATATCTCGTTATGTATGAAATCTTCCCTTCTGTATTAACACCAATGTTTTCTGAGCACATCTTACTAATGTCTTTGATTATATCATCATTTTCCTACACAGAAGGATGGTTTCAGCGAAAACAAAAACAACAGTCAATCCTGATTCATCCTCTAACAGCGTTCATCAGAGATGAACCCCACTGTGAAGAAGCAGCCTTCTGCATCCTCACAGCTTCTTCATACACATTCACACGAAAGTTTCATCACTGGAAAGCCAAAACCTTTGACATTTAACGCAATGTATTAAACGGCATTCCCCCTCCCATTTTCCCCCCACCCCACACCACATTCAACCCTCCGAATCACACCAAGAATTCTGCATTTATACATTCTTTTCGTCAAATTACCCATTACCTTTTCCTCAGCAAATCCAGCCATCTCAAATTACTCTGAGCTGTCGAAAAAATTTATAAAAATAATTCATCTCAAATGATTACATGTTGTTCTATTCGAATGCTATCACAAACATTCAGAACATTTCCCTTTCATAAAAAAAACATTTTCCCTTTCATAAAAAAAATTCCCCGCCCATAAAAAAACATTCACCTTTCATATAAAAAGCTGTTCTTACCTCCCGTAACAACATTCTCCCTTCCATAAAAAAATTTTTCCATTCCATAAAAATACATTTTTCCCATCCACAAAAACATTTTTCCTTTCCATAAAAACCATTTCCCCTTCCATAAACATTTTTTCCTTTCCATAAAAAAAACATTTTCCTTCCATAAAAAAACATTTTTCCCTTGCATAAAAAAACATTTTTCCCTTCCATAAAAAACATTTTCCCTTCCATAAAAAATTTTCCCTTCCATAAAAAACATTTCCCCTTCCATAACAAACATTTTCCCTTCCATAAAAAACATTTTTCCCTTCCATAAAAAAAAATTTTCCTTCCAGAAAAAAATTTTTTCCTTCCATTAAAAAACATCTTCCCCACAGTCCTAAACACATCCATACTTACTGCATACTTGCATGCGCCCATGTAACGTGAAAGCACGTACGTCAAGCTGCAGAAAATAAAAAACAAGGGTTTCCTTAGGGGTAAAGTTAGCAGGAATTCTCAAACAACGACGCACCTGAGTCATTCATTAGAGAAATCGTTACGGATTGGTAATCAATACACTGCATGAAATGTTACCCAGTAGTTTATAAGGCACTGAATTTTCAAAATGGGTAATTTTTATTATTATTATTATTATTATTATTATTATTATTATTATTATTATTATTATTATTATTATTATTATTATAAAAATAGAATTACTGCAAGTATATTGTAATAAACAAGGAGATCGAAATGTTAACCAATGGTTTTTAAAGCAACGGATTTTCATAATAATAATCTATAATAATAAAATCCGATTGGATCTTGGTTGTCCTCCCCCGGGGTGACAGTAGGGGAGTGACATGACACAGCCACCACCCTGCAAACTGGTTTGTCCGCCCCGGGTGGGGGCGGGGTAGGTAGGGAAACGGGAGGGTAGGGGAGACAGCAGCTCCGGGTTCCAGCGCCAACAAGGTCGTTATAATAATAATAATAATAATAATAATAATAATAATAATAATAATAAATAATAATTCTAAAACAATCCTTTAAAGGCTACGACAACAACACAAAATAAAAATTCTGTTTGTTTACTTACTGAGTAAAAAATATTAGGGTAATATAATTACGCCACATAAGCAACTAACCGTAACTCGGAAGAGTAAAAAAAAATAAATAAAAAGAGAGCTAAAAGATGTCTTGACGGGATAAGTTCCCAAGAATTCTAATATGGAGAAAAATCTTGGAAATTCTGAATGGGGAGAAATCTGAAGAATTCTGAATCATGCAAATATCTCCGAACTTTAAATGAACCCCCCGTATCCACCCACCGAGTTAGCAAGATACTTCTCAATTGCATTCGGGAAAACTGTTGAGCTTTTCTGCGGTTTAAAGTGATACTTATACATACATACATACACAAAACATATACATACATACATACATACACACATACACACATAAACATGTGTGTGTGTATATATATATATATATATATATATATATATATATATATATATATATATATATATATATATATATATATATATATATATATATATATTTTATATATATACAGTATATGAGATTACATACATGCATACATACATATATAATATAATACATATACAGTATATTTATATATATACATATACATGTGAGTGCCATAACTCAGTGGCAGGGCGCTCGGATCCCGCACGCAAGGTCCGTGACTGAATTCCGGTCAGCCCCCACTAGAAGAGAGACAACGTTGGGTGGAACATTTCTGTGAGGTCACGAATAAGATACATGAGGGACATAATTTGATTTTTATACTAGAAGCCGAAAAAGACCTGAATGTACTTGTGAATGAATTCAGTGTTTTCGAGATGGAATCAGTAATAAACTAGAGAGATGCTAAACACTATGTTATGATCTAATCTCAATGCAGAGATGATTTTTATGTGAAATTGAAATGACAACTCGATTATTTGGCAGAATATAGAATGAGGAAACAAAAGCCTTATGACTGGGAACTGCAAGTTAGAGCAAAGATACCAAAGGAAGGTGACCTCACTAAATGTGGTAATTATAGAGTTGTAAAGAAAATATGCGGTAATCTTATTCTCAATAGGCTGAGGAAAGACACTGATAACAAACCAAAGGATGAAAAAAATGGTTTTGGAAAAGGCAGGAGTTTTACGAATCACATATCTGTAAGGCATATACCTGACAACGACTACAGGACAATATTCAGGAAGAGTCACTAATGGCAAATTTTTCTATAAAAAATGAAAGAAATATGCGCTCACAAATGTTACTGTGAAACAGAGCAAAATATCGTAAAAGACTGACATCCCTTCACAACTGAATTTTTAAATGCATTAACAAAACTTATATCAAGACACCAGGATAACTGAATAATCGAGAAACCAAACACATTTCAAATAGAGATAGAAATGAGTGAACTCAGACCAGACGATGAAGCTCAGACGATCCTCCGGTTGTAAGCAATGATCAGCCGGGGGAGGCTTGCAATTACCACTTCTGGCTAAATTGTCTTCTCCAAGGATACAGACCAGGAGACCCACGTACAGGAGAGCAGCTCGTTCCTTGGGGCGACGTCCGTTGAAAGGACGTGATTAAAGCAACGGCAGACTCTCTCATCAGTCCGGTGTGTCATCATTTTCATTTCCAACCGCTGATTGCGCGGTGCATGCAAAATGTCATGTGACACGTGCGCTTCTGGAGAGGCACGTGTACGAAGATGTAAGTGAACTTGAGAGGTACATGTACGAAGATATAAGTGAGCTTGAGAGGTACGTGTACGAAGATATAAGTGAACTTGAGAGGTACATGTACGAAAATATAAGTGAACTTAAGTTCAGTGTTCACAAAAATATGTATATCGATATATACATTTATATATATATATATATATATATATATATATATATATATATATATATATATATATATATATATATATTCGAAGGACAAAAAAGTCACCCCTCTATAATCTCATTAATCCATAATTAGGGCACTGCACTTATTAAGAGTTTGCAGTTAAAACTAAATAGTGACAAGAAAGTTTAAAACACACACACACACACACACACACACATATATATATATATATATATATATATATATATATATATATATATATATATATATATATATATATATATATATATCTTAATTTAAATTCACTTTATCTTGGAACGAACAAACAAAAGAACTAATCACAGTAAATGCATCTGCCAGGCCAGGATTCGAACCTGTGCCCTTTGGTATTGAAACATAACAGTATATTATATTATATTATATTATATTATATTATATTATATTATATTATATTATATTATAATATAAAAAAGGAATAAAAATTACATTTCATGAAAATACTACTGAGGAGAAAAGAGACTTGACTGACTGACTGACTCTGAATAAAACTTCATCCTTCCAACTCTTACCAAGAACGCCGAAGCTTCCTTTACAGGAAATCGAAAATCGTGTCCGACAATTTGTAGAATTTATGATGCACATCTAATCAGGAAAGCGATAAAAAGAAAATGTTGGAGTCTATCAAGATATAAGTTTTTATAGGTGGTTTTCCTTTTTTTTTTTAAATGGCGTAAGTCTTCGCCAGCGAACTCGGGTAAATGATTAGTATATAAAACCGTTTTGTAAAAAAAAATCGAAAAAATAAATAAATAAATAAATAAATAAATAGTAATAATATAATAATAATAATAATAATAACAATAATAATAATAACAATAAATTACAAAATATAATAACTTGGAAACACAAGAAAATGCCAATGAATATCAGCAGACAGTGAAAAAAAAATGAAATCTTTAATTTAAATAACAGAAAATTAAATAAATATGATCTTGTTTCTTTACAATAATGCCGGATTTTGTTTACATTCAAAGACAAATCACCAGACTGTGTGTTTATTTATATATATATATATATATATATATATATATATATATATATATGTTGGTGTGTACATTCGTGTGTGTTTCATCTCCTCTTTACAAAAATCTCGACGATGATCTCGACTCTTTGCAAGCTAAAACCTCTTGGTAAAATATACAGCTTATGTACAATGAAGCGCACATATAACAGTTTTTTTTTTTACTGCAGCACGTGGCAAGACCTGGAAACATTCCCCGTGTTTGACAAGACGGCAAATGTTGACACGAGCGTATTTTCTTTTTTGTGATATAACAGAAACTTTACCCAGAAGTTTAGGAGAATGTCGTAACTAAAGAGAAAATTGAGTCATCCTGTGATAAGCAATCACGTACTTCATCTGAGTTTAAACTATGCTCTCATATTTATTCATTTGTCACTTTTTCCTGGAACTTGTATCTCTCTGAAGACTGATTTCACCTTGTTGCCCTCACGCGTTTACAGTCTGTGACTTTGTTCAGAGGGGTTTTCGGCTGAAGTTTTAAGGAAAGAAACAAACAAACTACAAAAAAATTACATAGGACCAATCTCAGTTGCCACGCTGAGCAATTCTTTTGAGATCTAGAAAGTATCAGCAAATAAGGATGTTGAATTTTATTTTTACCTTGAAGTTATATTCTTGGATATAAACAGTGATAACAACCAATCCGCGTCGTTAATCTTGCCCAGTTTAATTCAGTTGCAAAAGGGAATGCACCCAATTCCACTTGGGAGCGGATGAAGCGATATATTTTTATAATCCTCTTGAAATACGTGCTACGCTTATCCAACTCCCTCTGTACTTTCAACAGCAGCACCAGGATACTTTAAAGATAAGGGTAATATTCTGCTCATGTGTGTGTGCGCGCGTGTGTGTATGTGTGTATGTATGTATGTATGTATGTATATGTATATATATATATATATATATATATATATATATATATATATATATATATTTGTATACATATATATGTATATAATTTATGTGTATCTGTTTGCGTGTGTGTGTATATATGTATATATATATATATATATATATATATATATATATATATATATATATATATATATATATATATATATATATATATATATATATATATATATATATATATATATATATATATATGTACAATAATTACCAACCTCCTTCATCCGAAAGAACCTTGAGACCACCGATCCCAAGAGAAAGAAACTTCTTGTGCCCGTCTCCTGAATAATTCACTGTGCCTCTGTTGACCTATCAGACAGGGTGGGAAAGGGCATGGGTCTAGCAACCCCATCTAACAAACTTTCGGAGAACTTATACATATATATATATATATATATATATATATATATATATATATATATATATATATATATATATATATATATATATATGTATATATATAATCACAGGGATAAAGAAAAATGAGGCAAAGGGTCATAAAAAAAAAGATTGAAAAAAAATATGATGAGGCGAAAGAAACTCGCAATTTTCTGTGCTTGAAAGACCCATCCATTTTTATTGCCTGGCCTAAACCCACGGGAAAGGTTCGAATAGGGCCAAATACTTGACCCATTTCCGAATATTGAAATAAACTTTTACGAACTACCTGAGGGTTTAGGATCGTCTTGGAGGATCTCTCTCTCTCTCTCTCTCTCTCTCTCTCTCTCTCTCTCTCTCTCTCTCTCTCAGGGGAAGAACCCGCTTGCGAAACCTCCCCAGCACGAAAAATAAAGTGCATTTTTGTTTTTGATGAAGGATCAATTCAACTTCTTCTTTGTGTTATTTGCAAAAGCCCCTTAAAAGTCTCCCGTCTGCCCCCGTTATAATGGAGCTTCAAACGAGATTAATGACCTAATTGGCTGCAATAGCTAACGAGGTCAGTAACCTCACCGCTTGAAGATGTCCCCTCCTCTTGCTTCGATTTTCTTTTTATTTTATTTCTTTTTTTCTTCCTGAATGCGAGACTCGAAACCTTGCTTTCTCTCCTGACAGGTCGAAATTAAGGAATGTTTGAATAAGACCAGTTTTGTTTTTCTTTCCCTTTTCTTCTTCTCCTCCTCCTCCTCTTTTCGTGCAAGGACCCGGCTTCGCCCAGAATGTTTTATTTTCTTTTTTCTTTTTTTATTCCCTTCTTCGTTGCTGCTATCTTTTTTTTTTTATTGTGAGAGTTTTGGGCAAGTCCTTGGTAACTCCCGTCTTTTTCGTTCGTCTTCACAGTCTTTTCTTGGAGAATTTTACAAGAATCTGTCTGCTCTGTCTCTGTCTCTGTCTCTCTCTCTCTCTCTCTCTCTCTCTCTCTCTCTCTCTCTCTCTCCTCCTTCGTCTTCCTCCACATTCTTCGATGTTCTTTGCTTTTGTCGTTTCAGTTTATACGTTTATTTTTCTTCTTATCTCTATTTTTCTCGTCCTTATTACCATTCTTACTATTATTATCCTCATTATACCGAACGCTGCCTTTGTCATCATGCAAGTATATGTACGTACACATGTATATCTTCTCGTCGTATCTATTTATACTTTTATTTATCTTGTCATTCCTCATTTCCTTGTCCTTGTTACTCTTATTCGCCTTCTTACATTATACCGAACACTGCCTTTGTCATCATGCAAGTATATATACTTACATATGCATATCTTCTCGTCGTATCTATTTATATTTTTATTCATCTTCTTATTCCTCATTCCCTTGTCCTTATTACTCTTATTCGCCTTCTTACTCCCATTATCCTCATTACACCGAAAACTGCCTTTGTCATCATGCAAGTATATCTACTAACAAGCGTACATTTTCACGTGAGCTTATTCACACACCTCCTTGAATTGTAAATGTTTACAAAGAGACTGAACCCAAGCTATGTCCGCCCGCTTGACACAGAGTTTAAGAGGAAAGTACGCCTCAGATGATTTACAGGAACTTTTATTACGGCCGGGCTAATTGGGAGTGGTAGTTCCGTAATTAATTGAGAAGGGAAAGGCTCTATTTAGGCCATTTGTTTCAGACGGAAATAGGGGAGGGAGAGAGGGAGGGAGAGAGAGATCGTTAGGATAGGCTCCTGTGACGGAGTGGCCTTCCAGAACAATTTCTCTCGCCGTGAATAAAGCGGATAGAGGCGGGTGCCAATGGACCGTGTAGCCCCTGAAGAAACGGCGTGGTTTTGCAATTACTGTCAGGTAGGCTTCTATATTGCAGCTGATTATCTCTCTCTCTCTCTCTTTCACACACTCACACACGCGCGCGCGCGCGCGCGCAAACCGTGCAGTCCCTGAAGAAACGGGGTGGTTTTGCAATTATTGTCAGGTAGGCTTCTGTATTGCAGCTGATGTTCTCTCTCTCTCTCTCTCTCTCTCTCTCTCTCTCTCTCTCTCTCTCTCTCTCTCTCTCTCTCTCTCACGCAAAATGCATTTACTGACGTTTGATTTGATTGGAATAAAATTGGTTCTACTGTTATTCCATCAGTTTATTTTGTGATACATGGCAAGGCATTTTCAAAGTTTACTGTTTAAAAGTGTTTGAAACTTTCCCATTCCAGAGCTCCACAATTCTTGTAGCTATCGTATTACTGCCAACGCTGCCTTCCACAGAGTAATCCACTTACGCACTGGCTAAATTTAATTATGGAAATAAAACGAAAAGAGATTTCCCTTTACAAGAAAGTCATACTATAATAATCCTATTAATCTATCTTTCGCCATAGTAGACGGTTCAAATGAAAAAATTTTAATTAAACCGTCATTCAAAAACATTTATAATGTTTCATTAGTATCCCAGGATGTTATATGATAGGTCTTGGTACAGATAATTGTAAACATTTACGCAGAGACGATACGATTTCTGAGCTGAAATCTGAATGCTTCTTGAGAAAGCTTCAAGATTTGAAAAATTACATTCGCCAGAAATGGAGACAAACTTTAATCATCTTCACAGTGCCAGTCTGATAAAAGTTTTCCTATTCATAACAAGAATAAACTCACATAATGCTTATCTACAACGAGGGGTGGCATGGGAAAAAGAATTAATACCCACCAATGAATTAACCGAAACGAATTCAAGAATTCATATCCATCGCTGAATTAACTACAATGAATGAAGGAATGGAATGGAATGGAATATAGATTTTAGGCCAAAGGCCAAGCGCTGGGACTTATGAGGTCATTCAGCGCTGAAAGGGAAATAGACAGTAAGAAGGTCTGAAAGGTGTAACAAGAGGAAAACCTCGCATTTGCACTATGAAACAACTGTTAGAGAAGGTGGAGAGTCAGATGGAGGAAAGAGAATATGAACGGAGGCACAGTAAAAGGAATGAAAGAGGTTGCAGCTAGGGGACGAAGGGACGCTGCAAAGACCCTAAGTAATGCCTACAGTGCACCACGTGAGGCGCACTGGCGGGAATGAAGGAATTCATACCCATCACTGTGAGGAATAAAACGGGGAAGGCCAAAGTTCAGACATACGGGACACAGGTTCAAGAAGTCAGGAGGCATGACACAGAGGAAGGTGGAGAAGGCTGAAAGGAAACAGCGACCCCGTTTAGAAATGGGTAAAGTACATGAAGAAGTCTGCCATCACCGAATATACCGCAACGAATTACTAAATTCATTCCCATCATTGAATTAATCGCAATGATTACTGAATTCATTCCCATCACTGAATTAATGGCAATGAATTACTGAATTCGTTCCCAGCACTGAATTAACTGCGATGAATTCAAGAATTCATTCCCACCACTGATTTCAAGAGTTCATTCCCATTACCGAATTAACCGCAATGAATTAAAGAATTCATTCCCACCACTGAATTCAAGAGTCATTCCCATCACTGAATTATACTCAATACATTAAAGAATTCATTCCCATCACTGAATTAACTCAACAAATGAAAGAATTCATTCCCATCAATGAATAAAAGTGTTCATTCCCATCACCGAATTAACATCAGTGAATTAATGAATTCATTCCCATCTGCGAATTAACCTCAACGAATTAATGAATTCATTCCCATTTATGAATTAACCTCAATGAATTAATGAACTCATTCCCGTCTGTGAATTAACCTCAATGAATTAATGAATTCATTCCCATCTGTGAATTAACCTCAATGAATTAATGAATTCATTCCCATCTGTGAATTAATCTTAATGAATTAATGAACTCATTCCCATCTATGAATTAACCGCGATGAATCAAAATAACCCGAACTATTCATTCAGCAAAAAACCTCGACGTCTTCCTTATATTTTCCAAAGAGAAGCAGGATGAAGAGTTTCCTATTTCTAAGATCCTGGAAGAGGTTTTCCGTCCAGGCGAATTTTCGTTTGCTTTTTCAGGGATCAACTTTGACGTGTTCCAGGCAGATTTTGACCATCCACTCCTGAACCGTGGGAGATTAGGCTTTTCCATCCCTTACTTCGACAGTTTTTCCTCAAGTTTCAGGCGTCTTTTTACTTCAGGTCCTCCTCCGGAGACTATTAGGCTTCAAGTTAAAGTCGCTTTTCTTTTTTGAAAGGTGCCTGTCGAAATCATTTTGATGCGGCCGTCTCACTGCGGATTTTTCACTTTTACCCTGCGGAAATATAACTCGAGTGTTGTATTTGTAGACCTCTCCTCTCTCTCTCTCTCTCTCTCTCTCTCTCTGATTTAGTTCTTCGATTCATATTGGTGAAAGAGTAACTGAACCTCTAACTTCTGTCAATTAGCTTTTTTTTGGGTGTTCATATTACGCCACTCTAGCATTAGTGATATTTCATACTTAAAACTGCAAATTATGCTTCCTAAAAGAAAGTGAATGTACTGTTTAAAAACAGTGAGTTATTTTCGACACCTCAGTTATGAGTTCTACGTTCTTTGGGATGCTATATCTGCCGTTTCCATTTTTAATAGGATTAAAACGGGCCTTCTAGAACTGAAAATATCTAGTTCCTTAAAACACCGAACCTAGTCTGAACACAGTAACCTAATGTGAACACAACATTAAAGAACAATGCTGAAATAGTTGTCTTACAAGGTTGTTATTAACCAGTATGAGCTAAAAACATTCCTACAACAAAATAATCATGTACGTTTTCTAAATTCGCTGCATGTATTTTCAGTGTTTTCTTAAATTTCACACAAATACCTTTTGTCAATCACAAGAATAATATGACATTCGTTAATTTCAGAATTATTAAACTTTATTAATATTAATACTGACACACATCTTATAGAACATACCAGCAACACGAATTACTACAAGATAGTGTCACGCCCAAAATACAGCCTCCATATTGGCCACTAGGGGCAGATCGAATCGGCTAGACAGTTCGTACTCGGCCGTTCCTCACTTTCAATGAGAGAGAGAGAGAGAGAGAGAGAGAAGAGAGAGAGAGAGAGAGAGAGAGAGAGAGAGACCACGAGCGAAATGGGTCCTCGGACAATGTGGTGCCTGTTTGGTCTATCTCACTTTCGCCATTATTCAGGCCAATTGGACCCGAACCTGTCGCCTTCATTAGGTCCCTGAATATATCCTCCCGCTGCGGTACTTCGTGTTGGGGATGCAAGAGTTATTCTTCCATTTAGGGGATACATGGGCATGCTGAGTTGAGGCGTATTGTAAAATATATTTCTAAGATTACTGAAAATATACTATAAAATTACGTAAAATATATTTCTGCGTTTGTAAAATATATCTCTAAGATTATAATGTTTGCGAATAAGTCTTAATGAATTTGTGGTGCTGAACTGGGCTTTAAAGGGGAAATTAGATCTGTTTCTGAAATGGGATCTAATTTGTACCTCATGCGAGCAACCTAATCAACATTATCATAATGTCAGAGCAACGCTTCACGGTTATCAAGCCAGATTAATGTTAACAGATAAATGCTAAGTATAAAAAACGTGGTGTACACCTATATAACAATGATGTGTAATCAGGTAGCACTTAGGAAGCAGAAATTATGGTAACATTAGCCCTTATAGAGACAGTCGAGAAGTGAGAGGTAAGAAGGAAACGGGAAATTCTGAATGATAGAGAAAAGAAATATTCCATTGCAACGGGACATTGAAGAGTTTCTGTTTCATGGAAAACAACAAATACAAAATGTATTCTGTAATGACTTAATCCACCTCTGAAATGTGGTTTTCTGAAATCAATGTACTCACGAGATCCTGCTTTAATCGGGATGCTGGGGAGCTTTGGTATTCAAAGTCAATTAGCTAAAGGTCACTCACGTAAATGCGTTTCCATCGAGGATCTCTCTCTCTCTCTCTCTCTCTCTCTCTCTCTCTCTCTCTCTCTCTCTCTCTCTCTCTCTCTCTCTCTCATAAGTAAGTAAGTAAGTAGATTATGCATGCATGTATGTATGTATGTATTTATGTATATATATATGTATGTATATATGTATATATGTATATATATATATATATATATATATATATATATATATATATATATATATATATATATATATACATTTATACTGTGGTCTCTCATTTGAAAGAACGGGGTTCGGTACTGATGTGTGGAATTTATTTCTTTGAAATACTAATTATATATATATATCTTATATATATATATATATATATATATATATATATATATATATATATATATAAGGTGTGTGTGTGTGTGTTCAGACGTATTACGTGATTCTTATCCAGGTGTACAATTGATATAAGGTGAAAAATAAAATAAAAATATCTCCAAGAAGAATTGCTTTTATCACTTTTAATCATAAAATAAGGTGTTAAAAACATGAAATTAGACGGGCTACTCGGAATATATTCTTTTTTTTTTTATTCTCCTGCAGAGTCACTTAATATTCCCTTGTATAACTCACTGGCAACTGAAAATTCCTTTTTTCTTTTTCGTTATTCTTCGTTATCTTTTTTGCCTTTTATCTTTGTTGAAGGACTTACAAAAAACCATTTTTTCTTTCACATCAGAATGTTCAGCCATCAAAGTGTTCGTTACTTCACACCACGTAACTCTTCCATTTGCCCGTTTTATTGTAACATGCATGTATGTGCTGTATGTATGTTGAAGGTTTCATATTTCCTCATTCAGTACATTGAGTTTCATTTCATCTTTCAACGAGGCCATCTTGATTGTATGCATGCATACATGTATATATGTATGTATGTTACACTTCACCTATTTTCTCATTAAGTACATGACGTTTGATTTACTGCATCAACGAGGCTACCTTATATGTACAGTATGTATGTATGTATGTATGTATGTATGTATGTATGTATGTATGTATGTATGTATGTACGTACGTATGCAAGTTATAATTTGACTATTCACTCATACAGTAATTACATTTAATTTAATGCATTAAAGAAGCGATCTTATTTCAAATTTACTTGTTACAGGTGATATTTTCTTCAGGTGATATTTTCTTAAAAGTTCACTCACCGTTCCTGTCCTAACAACGTACGAATTTCCAAATTCTGGAATTCAAAGGTAGACTGGAGGCAACAATTTCTCTGTTTTCAAAGAAGTTAAAAACAAGTAAAAAATGCGCCGAAGTTTCTTCGGCGCAATAGTTTTCTATACAGCGTATAATCAAGGCCATCAAAAACAGATCTATCTTTCGGTGGTCTCGGTAGAATGCTGTATGAGCAGCGGCCTATGAAACTCTCAGCCGGCGTGGTGGCCTGTGTTGCCAGAAGCACGATTATGGCTAACTTTAACCTTAAAATAAAAACTACTGAGGCTAGAGGGCCGCAATTTGGTATGTTTGGTGATTGGACGATGGATGATCAACATACCAACTTGCAGCCCTCTAGCCTCAGTAGTTTTTAAGATCTGAAGGTGGATAGAAAATGTGCGGACAGAATAAAGGGCGGACGGACAGACAAAGACGGCACAATAGTTTTCTTTTACAGAAAACTAAAAATGGGGTGGGAGATGTATCCTGGATCATATCCTCAGCACAAAGTGATGAGAGCTGAAGCTAGTTGGGTTTGTGTTTGTACAATGGAATGAACAGTTCTGGGTGGTTTCGAAGGCAAGGCTAACTGTGCATATTAAACAGAACCGATCAAATCAGGTCTACGTGTAATGGGCAAGAAAACAGACGAAAATACAAAAAAATACAAGTCCATCCCAAAAAGATATCACAGAACACAAATGATGTCATTGCTTAAGTCTGAGCTGATTCCTAACGAATGTTGGCGACCTTTGGGAGGAATTGAACAGACATTGCAATTAGTTGATCTATTTCGTCGACCTGTTCATCTGTCTTTCTGTCGATTTATTGTGGTCACTTGCTCCTGTCACGGTTGGGTATCAATTAATCTCGATTGAGTCAGGTCCACTAGTTTCTTGAAAACACTGCATTAAACACATGTGAGAAATTACACTGAAAATTTCTCATATATTCAGATTTACCTACAATATGTTGTCATTCCATTTTTCCTATCAAGCACAACTCCATTTTAGTATTAATGACTCCATACGAATGAGGTTAGGAGGAAGTGATTATGAATACCTTTTTTTTCCTTATAGACATCGAAATCATCCTAAATTATCTCATTACGAATCTCATTCTACTTTCGACGGGAACTTCCCGATTGGATAATGATACCATTATCTTGAATTCCCGGAGCTCCTTACGCCAAATGAACTGGAAGATCCACTGAAATGTTCTTTTCTTTTAAACTTTTATTAACGCTTTCAGTACACAGTAGAAAGGATTTTACTTACTATCTGAACCATTCTAAAAAAAATAAAAATAAAGTTATTTGACCCTTTGATTATTTGAATGTAAAATATTAAATATATTTCATCTTAAACATTAACTTTGAACCACTTATCAAAAATTGAACTCTCATTAAGATCACTTTAAAAACAATCTCAAAATTAAGGGTTACTATATTCTTCCCCGTAGGGGGGGGGGGTTAGTGTTGCCAGCGCACCTCACGCGCGGTGCACTGCAGGCATTACTTACGGTTCTTTGCAGCGTCGCTTCGGCCCCTAGCTGCAACCCCTTTCATTCCTTTTACTGTACCTCCATTCATATTCTCTCTCTTCCACCTTACATTCCACCCTCTTCCAACAATTATTTCATATGTAACTGAGAGGTTTTCCTCTTGTTGTATAAATGACCCCATAGGTCTCAGCGCTAGGCCTTCTGCCTAAATTGTATATTCTAATAACTATACTCTTTAACATTACCAGCGCAGCCAGTGCCGATTAAAATCTGATGAAACAAGGCCAATTTACCGAGGTCGTTAATGCGATGGTAATTATTTCCAGTACCCCGGTATCCTAATTTCATGCTTAACTAATTCGGGAAAGACGGAGGCAGTTCATATTTCATACTTATGGAGTGGAAAATTGCCAGCTTCAACTTTCTTTTGGAAAATAACATTTAAAACGGACAGACGGCAAAAATATCCCCAGGAATCTGTCAGTGATGTCAAAATTGACCGGAGCTGACATGACTGATTCTTTGCATCATAATGTGAAATGTTTATTTTCTTGGCAAATATTTTTTTCCAAAGCGTTACATATATTTTCCAAGCTGCTTTGCCTTTTTAGGTTATTATTATTATTATTATTATTATTATTATTATTATTATTATTATTATTATTATTATTATTATTATTATTCCATACGAATATCCATTCTTCTGAAACAAGGAAAAGTTCCATGATCCCACACGTGGCAAGCTTATACTAAATAACAGGGAAGAAAAGAGTAATTACCTATAAATGGCTATAATATAGAAACAGGAAAGTATCGTACTAAGCCTAGAGAAAATACCAGGCGGCGCAGTCACCGGCTCAAAATTTTAGTAGTTTTAGTCCCTGTCTCACCGACTGGCTAAATGGCTAGTTTCATAAAGTCCAGCAGCAAATGTGGTCGTCTTCACCAGGAGCCCGATTTTTCTCATAAAAAAAAAACTCGCAAAAAAAATTCATTCCATCACTCACACTTTAATTTGCGGCGAAAACTCACAGGAATAAGCACACTAAAATCATGATGCTACATTTCTTCCTTGATCACCACACACACACTTGTACACACACACACACACACGCACACACACACACACACACACACACACACATATATATATATATATATATATATTTCTGTATTTCTGTAAGAGCTTCTATAAGGTCTCTCTCTCTCTCTCTCTCTCTCTCTCTCTCTCTCTCTCTCTATCTCTCTCATATATATATATATATATATATATATATATATATATATATATATATATATATATATATATATATATATATATATATATATACAGATATATATACAGAGAGAGAGAGAGAGAGAGAGAGATTTAATATCATGTTCTACAAGGGTTATACATTATAGTAGTTCTCACAGAAACAAGGTTGGAATGCAATGACTGCAGGCGCCGACCCTATGACGTCAAGTCTGCCCAGACACAATCAATCTACGAATTACTCAGTGACATTGAAAAAAATCACACAAACACGGCAAACATGAAAACAATAAAAATAGCAGTCATCTATATTATCGATAAACTTCAAAAAGGTGAGGCGTACGAACTGACACGCTGTCAACGTTTCGACGAGCCTTAACGAAAACAGGTCGATAATCGAATTTTCAAACCCTGAGGTCTCCAGAGGGATGGTGGTAATTGAGAGATGGTTTATGCCTTGGGTACAATTGGGCATATTCAGGAGTGGTGTGAAGGGCAAGACGCATTAATGCTGCTAGCTACGTTTGGCTACTTTCACAAGAGCGTATATAATCCTGACATAATTGATAAGCCACTCTTAGTTTTCTGTAAAAGAAAACTATCGTGCCGGCTTTGTCTGTCTGTCCGCACTTTATTCTGTCCGCACTTTTTTCTGTCCGCACTTTTTCCTGTCCGCACTTTTCCTGTCCGCTTTCAGATCTTAAAAACTACTGAGGCTAGAGGGCTGCAAATTGGTATGTTGATCACCCACCCTCCAATCATCCAACATACTAAATTGCAGCCCTCTAGCCTCACTAGTTTTTATTTTATTCAAGGTTAAGGCTCATATAGCACTATACCGAGACCACCAAAAGATAGATCTATTTTCGGTGGCCTTAATTATACGCTCTACAGAAAATACGATTGCGCCGAAGAAACTTCGGCGCATTTTTTACTTGTTTATTTTAAATGTTAGGCAGTGCAATACCGTTGTCATCGATGAAGATGATTATACAGTGATAGTGATGATGATGATGATAACGATGATGATAATAATAATGACGATAATGATGATGACACTGATATTTTGGCGTATCTCCATCATGGCTGTCCAATTTCGATATAAGTGATAAGCCCATGTTTTTTTTTTAATGTTAGGCGGTGCAATATTGTAGTCACCGATGAGGATGATGATATGATTACAATGATAAAATGATGACGACGACGATGATGATGATATAATAATGATCATGCTGACAGTATTATTTAGGGGGTACCTTCATCATGGTTCTAATATTCACTCGATTGCACCTCAGTTAAATACAAATTCTTTCACACCTGAAACAAGATATAGCATGTTAAAATCGTAAAATGGACAAATGTAACAATATCAAAACTAAAAAAATATTTCTGTCTTGACCTGTTGATTGGGATTTCAAGTAAAAAATATATATATATATATATATATATATATATATATATATATATATATATATATATATATATATATATATATATATATATATATATATATATATATATATATTTATATATATAAATATAAAGTTATATTTCAATAAAATAAAGTTACTTTCCAATTAATTCCAACTTCCTTCTCTTCTCGTAACTCGGAGAGAAGGGTGGAAAATTAATATTCAAAGATGACTGAATTTAGGCGCGGAAGTGGAGCGGGTAAAATCATTGGGTGAAATGTTAAATTCATATACGAATTCCACCAATGAAAACAAGTGGAATTCATCGATGAATTTAACATTTGGAAGCAAATGAATATGATCCCTATACCCTTTAATAAGATGGTAATTCCATTATGAATTAATATGCAGGGGAGATGTTGCTACCCCACCATAGGTCAAAGAATTATTGTGCCAATGATCTATGATATTCCTCAGAGGTCACCACCCAGGAACTGACCTGACCCAATGGTGCCCAATTTCATCCGTCAAAAAAGCAGCAACGTAGTGAATGTGTTAATGACTATCAATCACCGGCTACCCACCCAGTCACGGATCGACCACAATGTTAATTGGTTTTTCTTTGTAACTGTAAACGGAATTGGTATGACGTCTCGGAAACTGAATATCTTAGTTTCTTATTCCAACAAATTTCTTTTAAACCTGCCGAGACAATTTTTTTTTTTTTTGAACCAAACTCCTATCATTACTTTCCACATGTAACATATATAAGATCTGCAAATTGTTAAGCAAAGTTTCGCCGAGCTCAAAATAATGTATAGCAAGATAAAGTGTGGAAGATTCCTTTCAAATTCTTAAACACCTTCACCCACAAACAAATACGAAGGTATTCCAATCTACCTACACATCCATTCATCCATCTTGTCCAAACATAATATACTCGTACAGTACAATATAGTGTACATAGTGGCGGGCTACACCGCTTTATTTTACACGAAAATTCTTCCCCCTGCATAAAATACACCTCTAGCTTAATGGTTGGTACACGTCAATTCTTTTCACTAGTTCATTTTCCAAATCAGACGGAATATGGTGTCTGTATTCAAATTTAGGAGTTTGTTTTCTGAAACAAATTTAGAGCTGAAACGCGGATTGTACGTTTGAATGTATGTAAGTATGTATATATGTGTAAATAAATATAAATATAAGTATAAATATAAATTTAATATACATATATATATATATATATATATATATATATATATATATATATATATATATATATATATATATATATATATACATATATATTATTATATAATATATATATATATGTATATATATACATATATATATATATATATATATATATATATATATATATATATATATATATATATAATATACTATATACAGAATTATGTTTGAAACTTCCTCCCTCGCCCTTACCTGAGGACAAAAAAAAATGCCAAACGCACTCATAGGGGAAAAAAGACCAAAAGACCCAACCAAAACATTGTGAGGGGAGGAGGAATAGAGTTGAAAACACACTGAGAGAGAGAAAAAAAAAGAGGTTCCGATGAAAACGCCTCCACAGAGCAAAAAAAAAGCGACCTTCAATATAGGGAGAATTAAAAAGAGCTGAAAATACCGTCTGAAGAACGTAAAGAATTCGGTTGCAAACGATCTCATCGAAGGAAGAAACTTTAAATAAACACCCTGAATGGGAAAAGAACAGAAAAGAACGCATCGTATACGAGCGCTTTCCCCGAAAGGCTGGCCGAAAAAAAACAAATTTCATTTTTAAAACGAAGTCAAGTGCTTTCCTCCGGCAATTAGTGCTGGTTGTACCCGGTAGAAATCAGCAATCAATTAGCCAGCGAGCGCAATCAAGCCGTAGAAGCAGCGCAGCGGTTGGCCACAAAACCAGATACGACTGTTTTCAGACGTAGGAACAGTGGGAAGTGTTACATTTCTGCCTGCAATGTTTGTTTTTAAACTTATTATTCCTTCTTAGGGTTTTATTGATAGATGCCTTAAGCCCTTCTTTTCTATTTTTTTTATTGGTAGACGTCTTAGCCCTTTCTTTTCTTATATATTTTTTTATTGGTTGACGTCTAAAACAATTTCTTTTCTGATTTTTTTTATTGGTCGATGCCTTACGCCATTTCTTTTCTAATATTTTTTCATTGGTAGGCGTCTAAAGCACTTTCTTTTCTTATATTTTCTTAATTGGTAGACGCCTTAAGCTCTTACTTTTCTGATATTTTTTAACTGGTAGACGTCTTAAGCACGTTCTTTCATATTTTTTTTTGGTAGACATCTTAAGCCCCCTCTCTTTTTTTATATTTTTTTACTTGTAGACATCTTAATCCCTTTCTTTTCTATATACTTTTTTACTGGTAGACGTCTAAAGCCCTTTCTTTTCTTATATTTTTTCTTTATTGGCAGGCGTCTAAAGCCTTTTCTTTTCTGATATTCTTTATATTGCTAGACGTCTGAAGTGCTTTCTTTCCTGATACCTATTTTTTTTGGTAAAAACCTTAAGCCTTTTCTTTTCTGATACTGTTTTACTGACAGACGTCTTAACCCCTTTCTTTTCTGATATTTTTTATTTTATTGACAGACGTCTTAAGCCCCTTTCTTTTCTGATATTTTTACTGATAGACGTCTTAAGGGAAATATATATACGTACAAACAGACGCGTTTTCACAAGATTCCACGATGTGAAAGTTTTTAAATGCCTCACCTGGCTGATACAACTATGGCTTTCTGTATCTCCTGTTACCTTCTGTTACTTTTTTCAAATGCTGTATCTCCTGTTACCTTCTGTTACTTTTTTTCAAATGAACACCATTCTTTCTTGGAATGGTCCATGGGGGCTTGTTCCATTTGAATCAAGGTCAATAATCCTGTGGGTTTAATAATAATAATAATCCATTTTAATACTCAGTCAATGACAACTGGTCTCATCAATAATTATATTTTCGATTTAGCTAATAATAAATAAAAATAAAATAATAATAATAATAATAATAATAATAATAATAATAATAATAATAATAATAATAATAATAATATGACAACTTTCTTGTAAAGCTAATAATTATATTAAACATTATTCTTTGATTTCAATGACAACTGTGTCTTGTAAACGCTAATTTATACAAGTATACTGTGTCTTTAAACTAATAATTATTCTTTATTTTATTTAGATGCGACAAAAGAAACAAAAATGAAAAAAAAAATAAATAATAATAATAATAATAATAATAATAATAATAATAATAATAATAATAATAATAATAATAATAAAATTTGAGAACTGTGGAAAGAATTTATCACCACTCCACACTCATATTTTTTTTACATATGTACTGAAAGAAAACAAATTTAATTTTATGCGGAACTGCATTCATGTTTTTACTCTTAAAACATTGATAATAACGAAACTATTAGGCAAATGGAAATCTCTTGACCCGTGTTCGCTAACATTTAGCACAACGCATCCAGAAAATTACTGCAAAACAACACGGTTATTGGATTTTGTTGATCAGGAATTAATCTCTTTATTTTCTTTTCCTTCTGCAGTGGCATATGCGGCGCTATTAGTTAAAGTATCTTAAGTTCACACGGAATTTTGTAATTATGATATTGATAAAAATTAGTAAAATTAATAGGAAAACTAAGCCATGAGAATGGATACACAAAAATATGTTAGAAACCAGATTGAGCAAAATAAACAAATAAAACTTTACCATATTAAAACACGAACGCTCACATATTAACAATTCTTCTCCTAAGGAATTCAACCATTCACAAGATATAAATAAATCAAAGAATACAGAAGTTGCCTGGAAAATGATTTACATCTACTTTACCTGGTTTAACAGGAGAGAGAGAGAGAGAGAGAGAGAGAGAGAGAGAGAGAGAGAGAGAGAGTTTGGACCTACCATACTGTAGCGGAATAACAAATTATAAGACCAAATAAAAATCAATTCAATGTTAGTTCTGTGGACGAATAAATTGAACTAAAAATCAATAATTTATTAATTCAGTATTAATCTAAAATAAAAAAAATATCTACAACAAAAAAGCTATTAAGTGTTACTTCGGTGGATGAATAGCCTAAGCTAATAATTCAATAATTTAATCATTTAATAATTTTACAATAATTCAAGCTTTTATCCAGAAGAATGATAGACATGCTTCAACGACCGTCGAATGCTAATGCTCACAATTTACATAATTATCTTAATGGAAAAAAAAAATCTTTTATATTGGAGACTTCAATACACTTAACTGACCTTCACAGAACACTTTATCATCGAATATTTCTGAACAGCCGAAATCAATTAGTGCAATCCATCACTGGCTGTTTTCGATCGACAATTCTTTAACTGAAGCTGTCGCTGCTGATGAAATAAATAATCTAAATGGGACAATTAAGCACTAATGACTTCCATGATGTTTAGCGAGTGGCAATTAGGTCATAATCAAGCGTGAATGGATATTTTCATAATATTTCGCCTCTTTAATGGACGAGTGCCTGCAATTATTTAAATATTTTTTTCAATTTGCTAAATGGACATTCGTTTAACCTGATCGGTGAGAAAAGTGTACACAATCATTTCATTGTGTAACTGACATTTTTATCAGTAGTGAATGGCAGTGATGATTGTTAATTCACAAATAAGAGAATACCCTATTGATAATACTTATGTGGTAGAAGTTTATCATGCTAAACACTCGACACTATTCCAAGAAAAATGTGGTCCCACTTGGACCAAAAGCTCTGTGCCAATGGCATAATATTTCATACTGTATATATTATATGCCAGTATCTAGACATCTGCTATATGTAAATCAGTACCTTCAAATAAAATTTGCATTTACAGCATATACATTAAAGATGTTAACCTGTTATGTGTATTAGGTTAAATAATGTAGGAATTTAAATGCACATTTGTGCTTTTCTCATAAATAAAAAAAAAAATCGTGAACTAACTTAGCTAAAATTTGTGTTCAGATCAAAACTTGAGGAAAAAGACGACTTTAAGGGGCTAAACCTTAAAGTTATAAATTTGGAGAGAGAGAGAGAGAGAGAGAGAGAGAGAGAGAGAGAGAGAGAGAGAGAGAGAGAGAGGCATTCAACTAGCTCTAATTTTTAAAAAAAAGTAGCTAAGACAAGAAAGACAAAATATAGCACACATAAAAGACTTAAAGAGGAGTCTGTGTTTTGGAAGGGGGAGGTGGCAGGGTGGGGCGGGATATGGGAAAGGAGGAGGATAAGGCGGGGGGGGGTGTTATGTAATGTTTGAGAGAAGTCGTTTATTGCTTTTCAAAAGTGTTGTCCCGGTGTCAGGTGGGGGTTAATAACCCTTAAGGCTTTATTGCGTTTGCTGACTAATTGACTGACGACGCCTCCTTCTGAGGCCTCGAGAGTCAGCGCTAATTGCAGTAAGAGAACCCTCACTCACTCACGCTCATTTTCTTAAAGCTTAAAGCTTCGATCACTCCAAGAGCTTTACGGGGAGGGCGGGGGGTGAGTGGCTGAATGCTTATCAGATCCTCTTTTCCTTTTTGTTGAATGACCAAGAAGAAGAAGAAGAAGAAGAAGAAGAAGAAGAAGAAGAAGAAGAAGCAGACTAAGAGAATGGGAAAACAATCATGAAATTTTATCTTGTTGGCAGTCTCTCTCGGATGATAGATGTCGTAAAACTTCCTAAAAAAAAAAAGTTTCCGAATTCTTCCCACAATAAAACCAATTTTTCATTCCTCCCGGAGACTTTCGGTGGAAACTGCAATTTTATGAGTTTCTGGATATCCACGGATAATATATTTGTTTGTGTGTATGTATGTTACAGCTGCACACATATATACATGTATACGTATGCATATGTATGCATATATATATATATATATATATATATATATATATATATATATATATATATATATATATATATATATAAGTCAGACTTTTCCTCTTATTGGCAGCATATTATGAAAGTAACTGAAATCTGCAAAAAAGCAAATATTATATACATAAATATATATAAAATATAAGCATTTCAGTCGAGAAACATTCCAAGTGACATTATTAAAATATAATATATTAGATTAAAAAATACTTTGGCCCAGGATGGCGCTTGGCATGTTTCTCGACTGATACTCTCATATGTATATGTACATATATATGTGTACGTATGTATGTATGTATATGTGTGTGTGTGCGTGTGTGTTTAAGTATGCATACGTACACCAAAACTTTACTGACTAAAAGCATATATTTCCCACATGGAATTCTTCACATCCTACTTTCACTAACTTTTGGATACGTTCTTTGTATGAGAACCCAGTAACCCCTACATGAAACATACGAAGAACATTATTTTTGGAGCCATATAGCCTAGATTCCACATAAAAAAAAGACATACATTCTACACTGCCTTAATGGTGGAATGTTGAAATTCGATCCTTGTGGCAGAAGAATCTAAATCGCACACTGCAGCACAGAAGAATTTTCCTCGTGGATTTATGGTATTAGGTTTTCATATAGAGCGTGCACTGAAAGTTGGGGAGGGTAGGATGTTGTGAATCGTTTTACACATATATATATATATATATATATATATATATATATATATATATATATATATATATATATATATATATATTTATACACACATTATGCATATATATATATATATATATATATATATATATATATACATTAAACAAATATATCAGATTCTACTGGTCACTTTTTCACCAGATAAGTATGCAGTTAGTAAGAAGGTATTGCGGTTATTTCAATTATATGTATATATGTAGGATAAAAAGTAGCTATATACATGTATATAAATACACAAAATATATATACATACATAACATACATATATATATATACTTTTATATATATATACTTTATATGTATATATATACACATGCATACATATATACTGATACAGACAGATAGTTAGCTATGTGTAAAACCAAGACTTTCCCACTCTCAGAAAATGTCAATTTCGAAAAACACAAACAGTACAATAAAACAATCATCGGTACCAAAACACAAAAACCTGAAGGGCGGGGGGGGGAGGAGGAAGAGGAGGTTCACCGGGTAAATTCCCAGGTAAAAAACAAAACCAAGAAAAACCGACAATACCTACTTAGCCCTCACTCTACAACTCTGTTTCAATTAAGGGGAAAAATTGTATTCTTCTTCGTTAAGGGAGAGGAAAGACACCGACTGCAACTTATTGAAACTAAGACGTGGACTGATTGCATCGGGCACCTCTCCTTCCGGAAATCATCCGTCTTCGCGGTGGGAAGAGAGAGAGAGAGAGAGAGAGAGAGAGAGAGACCCAGTTTACAAAGGGATGGATGAGAGAGGATGAGAGAGAGAGAGATGGTTCACAGGAGGGAGAGAGAGAGAGAGACCCGGTTTGGATAGGGTGACAGAAACCCAGTTTACAAAGGTTCAGAAAAAAAGAAGAAGTGAGAAAGAGAGAGAAACCAGTTTACAAAGGTTTTGGAGAGAGAGAAACAGAGACCCTGTTCAGAAAAGAAAAGAGACCTGTTTTGGAGATAGAGAAACAGAGACCCTGTTCAGAAAAAGAAAAGAGAGAGAGAGAGAGAGAGAGAGAGAGCTGGTTACGTGGCCGACAAGTGATCGTGAAGCATCGAGGTGCCCGAGGGAGAACAAAAAATAAAAATAAAAAAAAGGTGTCGCTTGTCTGCCCTATTTTGTCTCCCGCCACGACGTTCATAAATGAAGGTGTCCTTCCCTCCTTCTTCAGTGCTTTGTCTCGGCCGATTTTTTGGCATGAATGCCAAGACTAATGCCGAAACGTCGATTGCAATACTTTCTGGATTTAATGATATCTCTCTCTCTCTCTCTCTCTCTCTCTCTCTCTCTCTCTCTTCTCTCAACACACATTTATATATATATATATATATATATATATATATATATATATATATGTGTGTGTGTGTGTGTATATGTGCATACACATATGTTTTTTTATTATTATATATATATATATACATATATATATATATATATATATATATATATATATATATATATATATATATATATATATATATATATATATATATATAGTATATATCACACAAACATCTTACTTCATTTCCTTTTATCTGGGTCACGAAAAACAATTTTAAGAAACCGGAGATGCAATGTGATAAAGTCATTCATTTCTGTCCGTAACGAAAAATGCACCAAAATTATATTCAGCACATTTCCAATATCAAGATTCTTAGAGTTTCTCGTATTACGTAAGTTTCGATGCTTCCTTTAAATTTTTGCTTCTTACTTACTATAAAAGGTCTCATAACCAGGGCAATATTCACTCATTAAAAACAAACAATACTGAATTTCTGAAAGTGGTAATGGTGATTGTTACAAAGAAACCCTTTACAAACTAAAAAAACGAAATTGATACGAATCCCTTGGCAGAGCAAATACTCCCTTCACGGCTAGAGTCTTTCTGTTGACCCGAGAACCTAAATATTTACCAGTATCTTTTTTTCATTTACTATGAAGTATTACTTATACATGACACGTGAGAAATTTCAAGCCAAACATGGCTAATGCTTCATAACTTTTTTAAAACCTTTACATGAACTACAACTTTACACAATGTGCTGATGAACTGATTTGATGAAATTTAGTTTCTACGTATATACAATGTAAATTATATAATTCAGTGTATTGCATATTACATGGCTACCAGCCTCAAATTCGAAGTTTTGCTTGAATATCTACAAGTTGGGTAAATGATTTAAATCCAAGTAAATTGATCACAATTACCAGAGATCTTGCATAGATCCCAGATTAGGCTTTACCACATTACCACGCAGAACTTGCAAACAACTAAATTTTTTTTTAATGAGAAAGATTCGAAGACGTATTCATATTCTCTCTCTCTCTCTCTCCCACCCCTTTCTCTCTCTCTCTCTCTCTCTCTCTCACCCCTTTCTCCCTCCCTCTCTCCCTCTCCCCACCCCTGACTCTCTCTCTCACCCCTTCTCCGTCCCTCCCCCCCTCTCTCTCTCCCCACCCCTTTCTCTCTCTCTCTCTCTCTCTCTCTCTCTCTCTCTCTCTCTCTCTCTCTCTGTACGCCTAAAGAAATCTGATGGGGTTCTCTGGTCCGAGCCCTTTTCATCATTCTTAATCTCGAAAGCCCCAAGTTCGATGGTCAGCGAGGGAACTCTCAGGTAACCAAAGGAAGGACTTCCCATTCCTTCTCTATTATTGTTTTCGGTGGTCGCCATAAATATAAATCTTATTTACCTCCGGTGTTCCGTTATTGGTGTATTGTTACTTCCAGCAACATGATATTTCTCACTGTGTTTCCACGACATACCTTCAGCATTAGGCTGAAGAATTTATTCCTTATGGAGTGTAGGGATTTTCGAGTCAACACTACGTATATGTATATGTATATGTATATGTATATGTATATGTATATGTATATGTGTGTGTGTAGCGAGATTGATGAATAAGAGTTTAAAGCTGATGAAATCGGCTGCTTTCCAAAAACATTTAGAAAAAGAAATGTGAAAGGATAAAAATGTGCTTCGAAGAAATGGTAAAATGGTTAATGTTGGTAGAATGATGAATCTGTGATTTGAGATGGTACATACATACATACATATACATACATACGTGTAATTAAACAAACAAACTATTCTTAATGCCGACACCCTGAAAATCACTGATTCTGAGACAACAGCAGACGTCAAATCACTGAATATCAATCTAACATAAACCGGTCCAATTTCCCCTGTTCTAATGTATGCATAAATTTCGTCATCACAACAACTTGCCTAAACCATCACAAAAACGAGACTTCATCTCTGGGTCTAAATCAGCTGTAGCTAATCAAAAGCCATCGGGGTTTGGGAAATCATTGCGATCGCTATTTGCTTTTAATTTTCCATGTTTACATTAATCTTGATTTTTTCCCAAAATCGCAATTCTGGAAATTATGAAGTTTCGTCGACTTCCCCAGGTTCATTCCACACAAACAACGACGTTCCTCTCATCACTTGCGAGAGAGTCATGCAAAGAGAGGAAATAACAAAATAAACACACACAAACATGCGCTCAAAAGTCCGCGTTCGTAACTCGAGTTGCAAAGCCTCCGCGTTCGTAACTCGAGTTGCAACACGCCTAATCACAGTTTCAGGTTATAAAAATATCTAAAGGTAGGTTTTGCTCTGTGCGATTATCGCTCAAGAATGATCGTTCATGGATTAACGATGATCCATGAACGATCACCGTTGAGCGATAATTGCACCTACCAAAGCCTACCTCAAGATACATTTTGCTTCAGCAAGTTTGTCGCGGCTCGCTGACTAACTTAATTGACTGAGTCGATTGACTTCCGTGTCCTTCTATGACCCAATACCGAGTCGATTTTTGGAATGAGGTAAATTTTTTTTAAGAATTTACCTCATTCTGTGGGAATTCCTACCCGGAATGAAGACACCTTTATCAAACGGCAAGTCTAAACAGGAATATATTACCCGTAGACCACTGTCCCGAACCTCTCTTACATCACCGTCATTTGGAACTGCATTACTATACTGGACTTCATAATAACCGTAACGTTCTTAATATGCCGTTGTCCTGCCGGGGGCCAGCCTTTCTTACCACTGCACCCTTGATAACTAAGATGAATGAAGGTACCTAGGTTCAGTATTAATGTCTCCATATTCTCATTATTACCTCATTTTTTACGGTATGAATTCCCTGGTATATAGAAGACAAAGGCGAAGATTTTAGTTTCTAAATATCTCGGCTGCTAGCGAATGAATATCAATTATGTACGTACATATGCATATAAGTACGTATATATGTTGGACATGTGTACTGATATTCATGAATATATGTATATAAATAATCCTACATTGGATACATTTATATCCTCTGTTGTCTCCATTCTTTTATGAGCGTAGCACTGTGTTAACTTTGCATTTCCTGCAATAACTTCCTAACTCCTAACCGTGAATACAGCGGCATTTCAAAAATTCGTCTGGTACAAAAAAAGACCGTCGAAAAAAAACATTGATACATATATTCTGTCAAGAACGTATTACGTATTACACAAGACAAAAAGCCTGACGGACATTGAAATGAGTCCGTGGGTCTTGTCACATGAAAACCTGATGGACGTAAATCTGGTATATATTTGGGCTATCCACCATTAAGAAAAATCCGAAATGAAATAAAACTAAATCTATATTCACACAGATAACAAAATCATTATCAATTGTCGTTATCACTAAATAGTCCCCAGAACGTTAACGAAAACAAAGCTATATTTGACGCCATTCAAAATGAAATCATAATTCACAAAAAATCATTATCAATTGTCGTTTACTTTCAGAACGTTAACGAAGACAAAGTTGACGTCAAGATCATAATCCCGAAGACAAAGCCGACGTCGAATCAAACGAGTCAAACGAAACGACGCTTACGGATATTGACTCCTTCTAACACATCTCTCCCCCAGAAACCGCAAGAAAGGCTTTCGGTTTTTGATCATCATCCATCTCCATAGGTAGAGAAACCCAAATGAGATGCGTTTGCTTCGGTTCGTCTTTCCCTTCCTTCCTTTCCTCCTTTACTTCCTTCCTTCCTGACTTCTTCCTTCTCGGGCCGATAGTAATAGATGATGCCTTTAATCCGACGCAACTGAGAGATGGAGAGTGAATGAAGCTGCCCACCTTGACTTCTTCCTTTTATTGGCCTGAAGGACTCTTTCGTTCTTTCTTTTTTTTCTTTCTTTTTTAGAGAGTTCTGGCTATTTTGTGCTTTCGTTCTGGGTAGGGCACTAGAATGTCATTTTCATTTTAATATCATATTCATTGAATTTTAATATATAAATTGTTATTTATTTTCATCCATTTGTCTGTTTTGATTTTTACATTTATGATTGACATTATATTCCTTGGATGTTAATATCTAAACTGATCGTTATTTTTATCCATTTGTCCGTTTTGGTTTTAACATTATGATGATAAAAATCTGGGAAAAGGGCTTAATCTAGCCCAAAAGAATTCCCCGCCCCGCCACCAACCCCATCCCAGCAAAATAAATGTCCTCTAAAATAGTTTTGCCTTTTACCAGTCTCGTCGATTGCCTGAGACTATTCACCTGTAGACATCGAACAGAGCAAGCATCTGCTAAAACTCCTAAAAGATTTAAGGGAGGAGATACCAACGCAGACGATATAAATATCCTTCCAACAACATGCTAGTGAAGATAAGACGAGAATAATGACGACAAGGCCTTCGAAGAACCGCCAGGCGATACCCACAGAATCACTATTTGCGAGGATTCGTCCTCATCAATGAATTCTTCTTGTTCCCCAGTGACGGCAGAAACATAGTTGTCAGTCAGTTTTATGAAAAATATGTATAAAAGCATCTAACAAATGTGTATGATGGAAAACTATTATATCCAAAATCATACCACTTGTCTCTAGAGATCGTCAATAAATCTATCGATCGAAATTATATTTATATTTTTGTATTGCAAAAGAATAAACTTATTCTAAATCACACATTAAGTCATCGATTTACTGTTAGAGTTCTCGAAACTACGTAAGTGAAAAAAGTGTTTGTTTCGCTAAGACTACGAATTTTGCGTAAAAGAAAATCATAAAACAAAAAGAACAGAAATAAATAAAAACAGATATTCATCAATATATACATATATATATATATATATATATATATATATATATATATATATATATACTATATATATATATATATATATATATATATATATGCATGAACATATCCACTTCACTCACCTTTGTAGGTTATGATTACATAACTTGAAAAAGTCAAGAACGACTCCACGATACATACCTGAAAGAGAAGAAATTGACGCAGTCAGTAAACGAAAAACGTAACAGTTTGAACAGGGCACACATTTAACACACGTTTTAACAAGCCTGACCACCTATCAGCGAGGTGCAGAAGAAACAATGTTATCTTTGAAGTAAGGTTTTTTGACATGCTTCTAGGCACAAAGCACACTTTAATATTTATTTATATCATATAAATTTATATAAATGACTTAAAATTAGTTGCAATCAAATTATACTCCTTAATTCAACAATATTTATTTTCCCCATAACTGGATCTGACAGTGCTTAAAAACAATGACCTAATGTTTGTCACTTTAACCTCAGTAAGGAATTCCAAAGTTTTTTTTTTTTTGCCCTTTCGAAGAAGACAAGAAAATTGCTGATGTCACAATACTGAGATAAATCACTACTAGAAAATAGTAAAGAAATACAAGTTTTCCGCAGGCAAAAAGTGAGCTAATATTTTAGAAAACGGTCGAGTATTGCCGTGAGGCAACAGGAAAGCAAGCATTCAAAAACTGGTAGCGTCGAATTTTCCTGCAGTGTTTGTTCAACATCGTTCCCTTTTCAGAAGTTTACTGAAAGATGGTACATTGTGAAGTTCCAAATTTTCGATGAATGTTACTCCTACAACAAAAATTTCTGTAATTCTATAACATTTACTAGAATAAAGACGGCGCAGCGTGATATCCAACATTATCTGACACAAATTGATTGATTCTATGCATAAAACTGGCATCATAGCCAGCAATTGCCGTTACAAAGATAGCTGAAAAAAATAAACTAAACCAAAATTCAAATACATTACTCGCCTTTCTGTTATCTCAGTCTACGATCATCCTATGATAAAAGAACAATATTATATTTATGGTTAATGGAGAACAGACAATCTGGGGTAACCAACCATTCCACCACATAAAAGGAGTTTTCACTTCCTATCGTCAAGTTCCTGCATTCTCTTCCTGCTGACTTTTTCCCTGGTTTTTAACACCTCCCCTTTTTTAAAAAAAATACTTTATTGGGAGTTAAGCTCAAATGAAATCCTTTCGTTGTTTCCTTTTGGTCTGAGTTACACAGAAATGGCAGACATAAAGATTGATTTCTGTAAAATAGTTTCCCATAAAAAAAAACATTCATAAGAGGAATGCTACTTTAAACTCTCTGGATTCTAGATTATTTTAAAAAAGAATAAGAATTGAATAACCTTAGAATGCTCTAACTGATAAGGACTACCATCCACGTCCCAAAAAACAACCGCTGATGGTCTTAGCAATTCAGCAACTTAGAAAGAGAATATCAAATTTAGGCCAAAGGCCAAGCGCTGGGACCTATGAGGTCATTTGGCGCTGGAAGGAAAATTGACACTAAGAGGTTTTGAAAGGTGTAACATGAAGAAAACATCGCAGCTGCACTATATAACAATTGTTGGGAGAGGGTGGAAAGTAAGATGCAAAAAAAGAAAACATGAACGGAGGTACAGTAAAAGGAATGAAAGAGGTTGCAGCCAGGGGCCGAAGGGCCGCTGCAAAGACCCTTAAGTTATGCCTGCAGTGCACCACGAGAGGTACACTGACAGCACTACTCCCCTACGGGAATTCAGCAACTAAGCTGTAACAATTCATACCAATTTAGCTTCATGAATTTACAGCAAATGCATAAATCCCACGAAACAAGTAAATAATTCTCCAGCAGATTTTCCAGCGAGGATACAAACGGCGCGTTCAAATAACTTCTCGAAGCCCTGGAAACTCATTTTTCTTCAATATCTAATTAGTGTACGGTTTCCACGAAAGAGTAGGGGAATTATGAGGTCGGTGTTATCAGAGAATGTTCCGGATGGAGCTGGAGCAGAGCTTTAGCTTCTCATCAAGCTAATAGCTTTTCCTTAGCTTCTATTTTTTCTTCGGCTGATAGTTTTTTATTCCGCTAATAGCTTTTGTTCTCAGCTAATGATTTTTTCTTTAGCTAATGCCTTTTTGCAGGACTAATAGCTTTCTCTTCAGTTAATAGCTTTTTATTCAATTAATAGCTTTTCCTCGGCTCATGGTTTTTTTCCTCAGCTCTTGGTTTTTCTACAGCTAATAGCTTTTTATTCAGCTAATAGCTTTTGTCCTCAGCCAATGACCTCTTCTTTAGCTAATGCCTTTTTCCAAAGGCAATAGCTATTTCTTCAGCTAGTAGGTTTTCCTTCAGATAATAGCTTTTTCTCAGCTAACAGCTTATCTAATAGCTTTCAGGCAGACTTTGAAAACAATGCTGGCGATGGAAGAAAAAAAAATTTTGCCTCTGCATTTAAATTAGTTGTGTCCCTCTTCCATTTTTTTAGTGAAATAAAAATTTTACAGAATGAGTCAGCATTTAAAAAATGGCTAATGACTATCATTTGGAGCCGAAATATGTAAATGATAATTACTGCCAGCGAGGCAATTCACTACAAATGGTTTCCAAGAAGGTATAACGAGAAACATCATTTTCTATCAGAAAATAGTTTCGAAAAATTTAAAAAAAATATATCAAGCACTATTTTGCATTGACGTCAACTCTCACAAGAGCCATTAATGAAAACATAGATGATATTTACTGAGAGGACGAAATATTGCTTGCTTGCAACTACGTAACCTGGTTATCAAGGAAAATGATAACAAATGATGAGTGTGTATGTTTAAGAGAGAGGCAATTTATGTCATTATGGTAATGATGGTGATAATATCAACATATGCGAATTTCAGCATCAGGCCTTCAAATGGCGAAAATGTGTATGGTTAATATATACATGTGTGTATATATATTATATATATTATATACATAAATATATATATATATATATATATATATATATATATATATATATAATCCATATATATAATATATATATATATATATATATACATGCATACACGTTCTCTGTCTCCCACTGCGGATCGATCCTGTGTCCAGAAAACGTCGCGAGAGAGCAGTTATCATCACAGAGATGCACGAGGCGTCATTGTCACGCTGAGAGAAAAGAGCTGAACACCGCGGTGGCCATGTTTTCCTCTTCTCTTCCTCTCAACGTCTCTGTAACACAAAACCCCTTTTTTTTGGATTCTCATATCAAGATGGAGAGAGAGACACTCCTGGAAACGAGGACTTCATTATATTTCGGAAAAAAAAAAAAAAAAAACAGGTGTCGGGAGTAATACGTTTTGGAAGCGATTGCTTTCGCTCGAATCTGCTCTCTCTTCGTCAGTTGCAAGGAAGATGATTACGAGCAAGTCGTTGATGGATCCAGTGTTGCAAACTGGGATGGTTATGATGATGATGATGATGATGATGAGTGAGCTTTCTGTCATTCTGTGTGTTCCACTTCTTTTATCTGTCGTTCACATTCATTTTTATCGTATTGTTTTAGATAAGGGTTTGAAATTGGGAAATTATTCATTCGTATGGTTTTACGTAAAAATGAGCATGAAGATGCAATCATATATGAAACCTGATACAATGAGCATGAAGATACACACACACATATGTATACACATATATATATATATATATATATATATATATATATATATATATATATATATATATATATATATATATATATATATATATATAATCCTCCAATCTTCTATGATATGAAGTGCAAATATCTCGAAAAAAAAAAAACTGTTCAATGTTCCTTCGCATAATGCTAATTCTTTACATTAATTAATTCATCATCTGAGCTCTACCAGCAACCACCAAGCTGTGATCTGGTCTGAAATCATCTTCAGAGCCCCATTTACCTCCACTCATTATCTTTTCTAAAACCAAAGAAGACCCATTTTTGATACTAAAGAAAGGATATTATTGGATAAACTCGCCTGTCTTCTTTTATAGTGGGCATTATCTGCTCATTTTTTATTTTCAGTCCAAAGATAAAAAAAAATATTATTTACTCACAGAACCCAATTCTGGAGTAATGAATCTGGCCCTATTACGTAAAAATGTAGAATCCTTATGAATGTTTTCTGATCTTGGACGCAGAATCCAATCAGCTGGTCTTAGGATTAAGGCTAAGGAGTTCTGAGAACCCTAACCTGTTTCTTGTTATTCTGTCTGATCTTGATCAATTATAGACGACCTAGTATACTTGTGATATACATTACTGATATTTCTGACAAGTCTGGAATCATCAGAAAGTGCATGATGAGTTGTTGAGTTATCTCGATATATATTTGACCAATTTCAAGTTCTCCTCATAGATTTTGATCATTTCAGCAATTCTGTTTATTTTCGATTAAATATTACATTACTACTGTTATTTATGAATAGTTCAGAATCAGTCTGTTGAATAAGCGTTTGAGTTATTACGTTAGATATTTGATCAATTTCAAGGTATCCTATTTCATTCTGATGATAACTCTAGTTATCCTGTTGCATTCTGATTCTTCCATGGTTACACAGCTAAGTTCTGATTATAATTCCTATTTTGGTAAACCTGACAGACTTCCTTCAAGCTACTGTATTAACAGAAGAACAGCAACAACGACCAAAATAGACCCTCACAACGTCAAACCATTAGCGTGATGAGAATTCTTCATATAAAATTCCTGACAGTCCTCTTCTGACGTAACAACCGAATCCAATCAGGTTCGAATCCGTGATGATCCGCGTCGCGCTTTTATTTTAACCTTCCCGTAACCAATCGCTAATTCGGGATCCAGAGGTTATGTCTGATAATCTATACGTTGATTTCTTTTGCAAGTGCTTTATACTTAGAGTTGATTACCGTTCTGTTCGTAAAACTTGGTGTACTTTAAAATGGCTTACTGATAGCTTAAGATTGTTTAACATTTTTACGAAATGCAATGACTATATATATCATATAATTTTACTTCTCAGCGTTGATGTATTATTCCTTACTAATAATAATAATAATAATAATAATAATAATAATAATAATAATAATAATAATAATAATAATAAT
>NC_089747.1:5727500-5732500 GCF_040412425.1 Macrobrachium rosenbergii | reverse complement strand
GTACCTCAAGTGACGCGAATAAGTATAATTCAACCACCTCAGAATAGCAACACTGCAGCAAGCTCAGAATAGCTGTGTGTACCTCACGACACTGAAAATGGTTTCAACTGCCTTTGCCCAAGAAATTAGCTGTCGTGTAAGACACACAAAATCGAAAGTTCAGGGAGTAACAGATCAGTGTGCGTATCAGATTGCTTTCCAATTATATACTTCTCGATATCGACTTCGAAATTCTAAGGTAATATTCACCAGAGGTAAAATTCACCACGCATACACAAATAGAGAGAGAGAGAGAGAGAGAGAGAGAGAGAGAGAGAGAGAGAGAGATGATGATTGGTCACAATGCAAATTCACCACGACAATATCCAAGACGAACGAGAGAGAGAGAGAGAGAGAGAGAGAGAGAGAGAGAGAGAGAGAGAGAGAGAGAGAGAGATGATCGATTGTCAAATCACAATACATCGATATTGACTTAGAGGTTCCGACAATATCCAAGACAACGAAGGGAGAGAGAGAGAGAGAGAGAGAGAGAGAGAGAGAGAGAGAGAGAGAGAGAGATGATCGATTGTCAAAGGTTCCGACAATAAATCGATACGAGAGAGAGAGAGAGAGAGAGACTTGAGGTTCCAGACAATATCCAAAACAAATCGACGAATACAGAGAGAGAGAGAGAGAGTTCCCACAATATCCAAGAGAGAGAGAGAGAGAGAGAGAGAGAGAGAGAGAGAGAGAGAGAGAGAGATGATCGACTGTCAAACCACAATACATCGATACTGATTCAGAGGTTCCAGACAATATCCAAAACTAGGACGACGAAGAGAGAGAGAGAGAGAGAGAGAGAGAGAGAGAGAGAGAGATGATCGACTGAGAGGGCTGGCTAATCACCAAGGTACCTAAGATCGATCTATCGGTGAAATTTAGGCCACAGCTGCTACTGGAGTCGGTGGAGAAAGGGTTCGATTGGAAGGGCTCGGACATAATATCTGGAAACGGCCTGAGCTGCGGTTCGATCCGTGCCTGCGGTCGTAAAATATTCCGCCACACGACCTCTAGCCGGTTTGCTCTCGGGTACATTTCGATTTTCGGTCAGCCCACATATGATTTAATGCGATTCAGCGCTTACACACTCACGGGAAAGGGTTCGAGCAAGGTTAATGCCCTGGCCTTGTTAGAATAACAGTTGTTTTTGAAAAAAGCGACGTCCTAGCCTTAAAAACAACAGTTTTTAAAAGTTGCAATAAACCTTGGCAGTATGGTGCTAGCTGAAGTAGGTAAAATGAGTCATAAAAACAAAGAGATCATTTTATTTTAACCGGTGTTTAGTATACTGATTAATAGATAGGAACACTATTATATGTAAAAAAAAAATATATCTTTGATGCTCCAAAATATGAGAACATGAGTTAACGTCAGCAAGATACAGCAAGATTTTCGTATATGAAAATTCATGAGAGAGAGAGAGAGAGAGAGAGAGAGAGAGAGAGAGAGAGAGAGAGAGAGAGAGAGAGAGAGAGAGAATTTCAGATCCTTGGGCCTTACATTTACAATCAATAAATATATTATGGTCAAAATGGGTCAGTACTCCCTTTTTCACGCGCTAAAAAGTACGGTCATATGTTTGCTAAAAACTCTGATTATCCATACATACATACATACATACATACATACATACATACAGACACACACAATATATATATATGTGTATATATATAAATGTATATATATATATATAATTTATTTGTATATATATAAATATAAATGTATATATATATATATATATATATATATATTTATTTATATATATATATATATATATATATATATATATATATAACCTTTCAAAACAATAAATTTAGTCTTTGTTGCATTTTCATTCTTTATCCCTGAGGGAAGGGTTGAAGGCAAAGGTCATAAAATGAATCGAGGCAGCATTATATCTTAAAGCTTTGCTTTTTTTTTTTTTTTTTTTTTTTTTTTTTTTAGAGGGGATGGTCTGTCTACATCGCAGTTCCTGGAATGTCTAGACATCTCTATCTTCACTTTGTTTAATGTATCTAATTTTTATTCTGACTTTTCCCAGGCTACGGGATTTTCTTCTTGCTCCAATGTTTCCCGATTCCTACAACCTTTCAGTGTTACAAGAATTACAGCGAGTCTTTTCTTCTTCTCTATTTTTCCTTCGGATCTGTGCCCATTGATCTGAGCTTTGCATTCAATAAAAAAAAAAACAAGTAAAAAATGTGTCGAAGTTTCTTCGACGCAATCGAGTTTTCTGTACAGCCGCTACAGCGTATAATCAAGGCCACCGAAAACAGATCTATCTTTCGGTGGTCTCTATATAATGCTGTATGAGCCGCGGCCCATGAAACTTTAACCACGGCCTGGTGGTGACCTATCCTATAACGTTGCCAGAAGCACGATTACGGCTCATTTTAACATTAAATAAAAAAACTACTGAGGCTAGAGGCTGCAATTTGGTATGTTTGATGATTGGAGGGTGGATGACCAACATACCAATTTGCAGCCCTCTAGCCTCAGTAGTTTTTAAGATCTGAGGGCGGACAGAAAAAGTGCGGACAGAAAAAAGTGCGGACGGACAGACAAAGCCGGCACAATAGTTTTCTTTTACAGGAAAGTAAAAATGAAAAAGGAAATAAATAATTAATTTACGTCAAAATCGCCACCCAAGAATTCCAGCATAATAAAACAGACCTAACAGATACCACTCGTCTTATCTATTTTTTGTATTATTTCCACGAAACGAGACGAGACGGGACGAGACCCACTTTCAAGTGGCTGCTTCTCCTTCTTCTTCTTCTTCTTCTTATTCCCAATGCAGCTCAAACCAGCACTTATGGGACCCAATAAGTCAGCATTAAACTTCAATTTCGTGTTTTACGTCGCATTTGAGTTCGCGGTGAGTTTAACCCCCCCCCCCCACCGTCTGATATAATATCCTCTTTCTTTATGTCGCTCGTTTCCACAAGACTGGACCGATGCAATATTTACCCCAGTCGTCATAGAACAGAGATGTCGTTTCAGCTGCGTCATGGGAAACATTCGATATTGCACTTGCGTCGTACAATATGGATAGATCATTTCCAAATGGTCATCAAATATATTCTTCATTTCAAAACGCGTCGTACAAAAGATTCGTTCTTGCTGATACGTCAAAAATAAGGTCCTCAAGTATGGTCAGAAACAGAACGAAATTAGCTTAAGATATGACGGACTTGATCTCCTGCATAATTTCTGGATAAAAACAAAAGTAAAAAGTACGCCGAAGTTTATTCGGCGCAATCGAGTTTCCTGTACAGCATATGCTGTAAGAAAACCTCTCGATTTGCTGCAGTATGGAACTCTCAGCTACGACCGGGAAGCGCTCAGTTGCTCCTCAGATGTGGTCAAGTGAAGTTGCGTTGGCGACGCCTTCGGAATTGGACTCGGCGGTGCCAGACGCATGATCATGGCTAACTTTAACCTTAAATAAAATAAAAACTATTGAGGCTAGACGGTTGCAATTTGGTATGTTCGATGATTGGAGGATGGAAGATCAACATAACAATTTGCAGCCCTCTAACCTCAGTAGTTTTTAAGATTTGGGGGCGGACGGACAGACAAACCCATCTCAGTAGTTTTCTTCTAGAGAAAATAAAAAGTTTTCTTTTAGAGAAAATAAAAAGTTTTCTTTTAGAGAAAATAAAAAGTAAGTCGTACAAGACATCATACCAGGTTTATTCTATTTGAGTAAATTTATGGAACTATTGGTCACTTTTACCATATAAGTGATTGTAATAAACACAATTAGAATATATTAGAATAAATTAATGACCGATTAGAATAAATCAAAATAAATTAATGACCATCACAGCAAATTAGAATAAATTAAAGACACACTAGAATAAATTTGAATAAACTAATGACCAATTAAAATAAATTAGAATAAATTAATGACCGATATAATAAATTAGAATAAATTAATGACCAAACAGAATAAATCACAAAATACTAATCACCTGTTAGAATAAATAAATTACTGACCGATTGACAGGATCAGTGAGAAGGTAAATTATATAAAGAAATATTTTCAATAAAATAATATCACAACGGGTAAGAGAGAGAGAGAGAGAGAGAGAGAGAGAGAGAGAGAGAGAGAGAGAGAGAGAGAGATTAATCCTAGTCTCGTTGCTCCTGAACCGAAGCAACCTTTTACAAGAATGAATGCCAGCGAAAAAAAAGAAGAAAAGAGTCAAAAGGATATTCCAAGAGAAGAGGCTCCGATGACGATGGAGATGATGCCCGAAGAAGCTGTGCAAATATAATCCTTTGTCAAAAATACGCGTCCACGTCATTAGTGCGGGAGGTCCTTCCATTCCATTCGTGGCTCTCGCCTTTCTTTCTTCCTCTTGCCTTACTTTCTTCCTCGTGCCTTTCTTTCTTCCTCTTGCCTTCCTTTCTTCCTCGTGCCTTCCTTTCTTCCTCTTGCCTTACTTTCTACCTCTTCCCTTACTTTCTTCCTCTTGCCTTTCTTTCTTCCTCTTGCCTTACCTCCTTCCTTCCTCATGGCTTTCTTTCTTCCTCGTGCCTTTCTTTCTTCCTCATGCCTTCCTTTCTTCCTCCTGCATTCATTTCTTCCTCATGCCTTCTTTCCTTACTCATGACTTCCTTTCTTCCTCATGTCTTCCTTTCTTTCTCAAGCCTTTCTCTCTTCCTCCTGACTTTCTTTCTTCCTCCTGCCTTCCTTTCTTCCTCATACCTTTCTTTCTTCCTCATGCTTTCCTTCTTCCTCATGCCTTTCTTTCTTCCTCATGCCTTTCTTTCTTCCTCATGCCTTCCTTCTTCCGCATGCCTTCCTTCTTCCTAATGCCTTTCTTTCTTCCTCCTGCTTTTCTTTCTTCCTCATGCCTTCCTTTCCTTCGCATGCCTTTCTTTCTCCCTCGTGCCTTCCTTTCTTCCTCATGACTTTCTTCTTCGTGCCTTCCTTTCTTCCTCCTGCCTTT
>NC_089747.1:5710000-5725000 GCF_040412425.1 Macrobrachium rosenbergii | reverse complement strand
TTTAGTTTGATTGAACTTCTTCCTTTGTTTCTCTAGATACAAAATTCGTCTCTCTAAGCATTTAACGCAGAGAATATGTCTTTCTCCTTGATTATCGCAAGAAATTTTTCTTCCATTTCAATTATCGCGTAAAATTCCTTTCTCGGTGCTTACCACGGAAATTTTCTTCCGGCGTGATTCACATACATTTTATATTAATGTATTTCATTTGAATTTTGACAAAATAGTGGAATTTCTCTTCTCTGTTATCTTAGAATTTCATTCCCCGATTACTAAGGCACTGGTATTCTTTTCGTTGTTGCTGGTCGTATGGAATTTCAAGTCTGTGTATAACATTACGTGGAACTCCTCTGCCTTGATTATCGTGCCGAATTTTGATTCCTCAGTAACTAACATATATAATTCCTCTTTTTGAGGCAGGATTACTTTTTAAGTGAGTCTCTCTTACAATGTTTCATTTGCGATTATTGCATATAATTAATGGCTCTTCCTCAGCAATTATTTCATTCAATTCATTTCTACTCCTCAGCAATTATCACATCGGATTCCTCTTCCTCAGCAATTATCACACAGAATTCCTCTTCCACAGCAATTATCACACAGAGCTCCTCTTCCTCAATTATCGCATGAAATTAATCTTCCTCGGTGATTATCAAATGTTCCTCTTCGCCAGTTATTGAAGCTTACATTGGCTCTTATTCGGCAATTGACACATAGAATTCCCCTTCCCGGGAGATTATCAAACACAGCACCTCTTCCTCGGCGATTATCAAATAGAATTCCCCTTTCCATTTGAATATCATAAACAGTTCCTCTTTTTCGGCGATTATCACAAAATTCCCCCTCCTATTTGATTATTGTACACAATTCCTTTTCCTCAGTGATTATCACATTAAATTCTCCATTCCCATGTAATTACCACATAGAATTACCCTTCCCGGATAATTATCACATAGAACCCCCTTCTCGGATGATTATCACATAGAATTCCCTCTTCCCTAGTAATTATCACATAGAATTCCACCTTAACAGATGATTGTCAAACTCAGTTCCTCTTCCTCAGTGCTTAGAAGATAGCATTCCATTTCCCAGGCGATTATCACAATGAATTACCCTTTCCAAGTGCTTACCACATAGAATACCCCCATCCTCCGCAATTATCACATAGAATTCCTCTTCCTCCTTGATTACCACATAGAAATTCCTCTTCCTCAGCGACTGTCACATAGAATTCCTCTTCCTCCTTGATTACCACATAGAATTCCTCTTCCTCTGCGATTATCACAAAGAATTCCCCCTCCCCGGTGATTATCACATAGAATTCCCCTTCCCAGGTGATTATCGTCCAGAGCCGCCGGAGCGCAATGTCTGACCTTTAAGTCTGACCCTCAGCGCTAACTTTTGGCGCAAACATCAAAGAGACAATTTTTTTTCCTGCAGCAGAGGTATTCAATTAAAGCTCCAAGCTTCATTTGATGAACTTTTTCCCCTCCCCTCCCCCTCCCCTCCCTAACCCCACCCCCTGTGCCTGGATTCATTGTTTGTCGAGGTTGAGTAACACCTTCCATGATGCGATATTTAACGGGGGAGGGGAGCGGGGTGGGGGGGGAATAGGCGTGAATGTACGTGCATGGAAGAGGAGAGAATTCGAGAGAATTCAGTTGCATGACCCGAATAAATCGGTTCTTTCGCTTGAAATGGGCTTGCATAAAAATATAGATATGTGAATATAAAACATCTAGTAAAAATCAGACCCAAGAGGCATTGAAGCAATTTATATATATATATATATATATATATATATATATATATATATATATATATATATACATAATATATATATATACATACATATATATATATATATATATATATATATTATAATTATATTTATATATATATATATATAATATATATATATAAAATTTCAAAGCATAACTTAAAACAGTCTCCGTCTCCACGAAGTGTTCAACACCCACAAAAAAAGGCAAAACGTCCCAACCCCCTGGTAGGAGCAATGACGCGCACTTTCATCATTCCAATATACAAGAGACTGCACAAAACTTTCATTTCCAACAAACAATTATTTCTCTCTCTCTCTCTCTCTCTCTCTCTCTCTCTCACTCCACGCATTCATGCAGAGTCGGTTAATGAGGGCAACGAGTTAGTTTAGTGATGGTCTTCCTCCCGAGTTACTTTCAATGGGGGATTTCGAGATTCGGTCCAAAAAACCCCGCTGGTCATGAAAAGGTCTTCGCGAGTGTTTCTCCTCAGTACTTCAGGTTTATGCGAGAAGTTTCAACTTCTTTACGCTGTGTTTTGTGTTGATGCTCATGTTGTGCGTGTTTGCACTGGAGTGTGAGCGTGGAAAAAAAATTAATACATTTTGATCGTCCGACGAGAAGGTAATAACGATATATATATATATATATATATATATATATATATATATATATATATATACAAAGAAACACACAAAAGATACACGCACATAATATATACATTTATACATACATATATATACATTATATAAATATATATATATATACCGTGCAAATATATGTATATACACATATACAGTATGTATGCACACACAACATCCGTCCTCTTGAGAATGTGACTCATGAAAGTGTTAACCTTCCAGTCTTAACATTCTGTACTCAGGAATTTTCTAAAAAGCTGTAACGCCTGACAGAAAACTCAGACTCTCATTCGAAAAGCCACAAGACACATAAATGCACCACGGAATTATTGCACCTATGACTGACAAAAAATAAAACAATTTTGTTTATGCATACATATACATACATATACATCGGAGAGTTAAGTATACCTTAGTTTATCCAGACCACTGAGCTGATTAACAGCTCTCCTAGGGCTGGCCCGAAGGATTAGATTTATATTACGTGGCTAAGAACCAATTGGTTACCCAGCAACGGGACCTACAGCTTATTGTGGAATCGGAACCACATTATACCGAGAAATGAATTTCTATCACCAGAAGTAAATTTCTCTAATTCTTCATTGGACGGTCGGAGAATCGAACGCGGACCCAGCAGAGTGCTAGCCGAGAACGATACCAACCCGTCGAATGAGGAACTCGAGAGAGAGAGAGAGAGAGAGAGAGGAGAGAGAGAGAGAGAGAGAGAGAGAGAGAGGCGCGAGTTCTAAATGTCAATACAGCCAACAAAGGTAAGGAATCAGCACACACACTAGAACGAACATTTGTCTGTCTGTCTGTCTGTCTGGAGAGAGAGAGAGAGAGAGAGAGAGAGAGAGAGAGAGAGAGAGAGAGAGAGAGAGAGAGAGAGACGAACTCATTATCTGAGACTTCGCTTCCTTTGTGTCTCAAATTGGCCTTGGCGTTGATCCCGTTTCACTCCTAATGAAGCACTAGAGAAAAATTTCATGTCGGATCTTGAAGTCAAGTTTTTTATCTTTATCTTTGTTTTTTTTATGATATGGTTGACTACCCGAATTCATTATTAAAAAACGATCGAGGAATTTTGTTATTTGTTTATTTTTTTTTTTTTTTATCTTTGTTTTTTTTTTTACATTATTGCGTTAATGGAATTACTGTCGGATCTTGAAGTCAAGTTTTTTATCTTTATTTTTTTTTTTTATGATATGGTTGACTACCCTAATTCATTATTAAAAACGATCGAGGAATTTTGTTATTTGTTTTTTTTTTTTTTTTTTTTTTGCAAAATTACTGACATCAACAATGAATGTTGTTTGTGAATATATATACATTTTTGCGTTAATGGAATTACTGTAACGACATCCAACATTCTGTTCATCGGAAGCGCCACATATAAAATAGTTCCAATGAATATGATAAATTTCTGACTGATGGTGAAATGAAGGATCCATGATGCAGCACCATAATATTCTGCGAAACTTCCAGTCAAGAAAATAAAATGGAATTCTTTAACTTGTTCCTTGGGGATTTTGGTATTATTTGATGATACTTTGCAAAAACACCTGACAAGTTGAGGAAGAAGAAAATGACCGTTTGGCCGTGTTTCTGTCAAGAAATTTCAACCTCATTTTTGGTAAGCCACTCCGAACCTATTTTATGTAGCCACTCCCAACCTATTTTATTTAGCCACTCCGAACCTATTTTATGTAGCCACTCTGAACCTGTTTCATTAGCCACTGAACCTATTTTTTTAGCCACTCTATTTTATTTGCCACTCTGAACCTATTTTATTTAGCCAGAACCTATTTTATTTAGGGGAACCTATTTGTTTAGCCACAAAACCTATTTCAAGATATAAACCTATTCATTAGCCACTCTAAACCGATTGTTATCTGGCAGTACTTTCGTAGGGGAATATATTTAAAGCACAAATTTGCCAAGATATAAACTTCAGTCACAGATATATTATATATAATAAGAGTGGGTCATTTCCCCAACATCTCATGCGTTTGGAATAACTAACATTTTTTTCCCCCGTAGAAAAAGCTTCGCGGCACGTGCGCGCTATCAATAAGAGAGTCAGTCTGAGACTGACTGATTGATTTATGGTTACAAAAACTGACGTCATAACACAGTACTAGAAAGTACACTGGAAGTATCCCCGTTATCAGCTCCTACGTGAGATTTCATCACATTGTATAATTTCAGACCGAAAGTTTTTCCACCAAACTAAATTAAAAGTCTTTAACCAAATGTTATCGGAAGATTCTGCTTTGAAACAATGAGACTCTGATAGGATAATAAAGTAACCCCAGGCTGCAATACAAATGTTCCTGGGAAAAAAATTCAATAACAAATTTGCCCTCCAAATGAAACAACAACACACCGAGATAGATTATGAAAACACCTAAAAACTCTCTCACGTAAAATATTCGAATATATTTGTTATGACCTAAAAATATTGCAATATTCCTCTCAGAAAAAAAATAAAAGTAGCCAGTCTGCAAAATACCAGTTGAAATTACCACGATATTGGCTGAAAATATTTTCATCATTGTATGGCGCCGAAAATATTGCTGGTATATTTAGTGTCAAGGCAAGAATAGACAGTATATCTATAGTATCACATCTCTCACATAATTTATCAGTAAGGATATAATGAGTATAATGAACAGAGAAATTCACAAGAATCGACATAGTACAAAGCTTCGCAGGGGCAGAGCCTAATTCGCCAAGAATGAAAAAATAAAATATTAAAAAAAAAGTGGACATTAGCAAACAGAACGTCGGCAATGTCCTTGAAGATAATCGAAGACAAACTTCTTAAAAAAAATTAATATATATTAAACTCCTTCACATTTTTCCTTTCACCCTCACTACCTTGTCATAATATCATTGCTCTTACCGTTCCTCGCAGTTCAGAGAGAGAGAGAGAGAGAGAGAGAGAGAGAGAGAGAGAGAGAGAGAGAGAGAAGAGGGGCTCAAATTTTCTTCTCCTGAATTTATTCTTTGCTCGGGCAACGAAATTGGAATTCCTTTCCTCATTTCAACAAAGAAAAAAAAAACTTCTGACCTCTTTCCTCACCTCCCTCTAATTTCCTTTCAAAATATTCTGCATTTCTCCTTCTGAAAAGTTGTGACAACAACGCTGGAAATGCGAGGAAGGCATGAGGTTGTTTATGCGACCGGTATTCCTTAACTTTTCGTCAAATGTGCAACCGAATGCGGATTAAAGTTGGCCAAAGAATTCGCTGTCTAGATATATATTAAAGGATTTATTGAAAGTTTCCCCACCCCTTGATAATGCAAGAGAGCTTTCAAAAGTTTTCTCTCATTTCGTTGCGCGGGCAAAGAATGAATTCAGGTTAAGAAAAGCCTCTCTCTCTCTCTTCTCTTTCACCTCTCTCTCTCTCTCTCTCTCTCTCTCTCTCTCTCTCTCTCTCTGACCTTCAACGAATTAAGAGAATAAGAAAAATAGGAATATTACAGGATGAGAAAAAAGGGAAAAGGAAAAATTCATAAGGCGTTTATTAAGTTTATTAATTTATCACGAAGTCTGGCCTTCATCTTCGTGGGAATTTTAGTCCTTCTATCTATTTGCAAACATCCACTTTTTCTGAAAATTATATATATTCGAAGAACAAAATAGTCTTAAATTACATCTATTCCGGAGGGTTAATATTATGTGCCTACCTGCCGGTGACTATTATTCTCGTTCAACTCCTCTTCTAGTACGAGAGAGTTCTGATAATTCAGTATCTGACTTATTTTCTTTTTATAAATTCCTCGACATACATTTTAGTTTTCTGTAAAAGAAAACTATTGTGTCGGCTTTGTCTGTCCGTCCGCACTTTTTCTGTCCGCCCTCAGAACTTGAAAACTACTAGGGCTAGAGGGCTGCAAATTGGTATGTTGATCATCCACCCTCCATTCATCAAACATACCAAATTGCAGCCCTCTAGCCTCAGTAGTTTTTATTTTATTTAAGGTTGAAGTTAGCCATACTCGTGTGTCTGGCAACGATATAGGACAGGCCACCACTGGGCCGTGGCTACAGTTTCATGGGCCGCTGCTCATACAGCATTACACCGAGACCACCGAAAGACAGATCTATTTTTGGTGGCCTTGATTAGACGCTGTAGCAGCTGTACAGAAAACTCGATTGCGCCGAAGAAACTTAGGCGCATTTTTTACTCGTTTAGTACCTGAAATGGCTCATTACGTTCGTCACTGTCAGTTGGGCAGACTCTACAAGTCCTCATCAGATCTCTTATCCCGATCTATACAACACAACATCTGGAGCAAGGAGGCCGAGCCGATATAGCAGCCGAAATCAATGTCAAACAGCAAACTAGCGAATTAACTATTCACGAGAGTATTTGTAATATTTTATCATTCTAAACTGCTACTCACAGGCAACAATAAAGACATTTATCCAAAGCAAACAAAGGACGATACCGAACGAAACGTCGACTCTGTTCAAATTTTCAATGGCAGGAAATTTAGAAATGAAAATGTGATATTCAAACGAAAGAATTTCATACATTGATATAAAGAAATATACATTACTAAAAAGCTGTTTAAACAAGTATACACAACGTACATATTTATATGCATACATATATAATACATATAATAAATATATATAATGTTAATATATATCTATGTTTGTATATATTTATATGTATATATATATATATGTAAATAAACAAATATACAGTATATATATATACATATATATATATATATATATATATATATATATATATATATATATATATATATATATATATATATATATGTGTATGTGTGTGTGTGTGTGTATGTATAATTCAACCAAAACTTAAGATAAATACGACTAACTAATAGAGGCAGGAGACAAAGCGTGGCTGTTAAGGTAATTATAACAAGTGAGGTGAATTAGAATTATTTGAAAAAAGCAAATAAGGGGAAAATGGATGGGCTAACGATGAGCATGTAAAATTCAAGAGTGGGGTCACAGGGGTAAACACGGAAAGGAAGGGGAATATAAAAACACTAAGTAGTAGGAGGAAGATATTTTTGGTTTTAGTGAAGGAAAAATTGAGATTATTCACGGTGCCGTTCCATGACAGAAGAGATCATTATGAGGGAGAGAGAGAGAGGTGAGAGAGAGAGAGAGAGAGAGAGAGAGAGAGAGAGAGAGAGAGAGCAACGGACAAGTACCAACAATGCATGGGAGAGAGAGAGAGAGAGAGAGAGAGAGAGAGAGAGAGAGAGAGAGAGAGAGCAACGGACAGACAAGTACAAACAATGCATGAGAGAGAGAGAGAGAGAGAGAGAGAGAGAGAGAGAGAGAGAGCAAAGTACCAACAATGCATGAGAGGAGAGAGAGAGAGAGAGAGAGCGCAAGAGGAGAGAGAGTACAAACAATGCAGGAGAGAGAGAGAGAGAGAGAGAGAGAGAGAGAGAGAGAGCAAAGGACGCGCAACAGACAAGAGACCAACAATGCAGAGTAAGGAGTACCAACAATGCAGGAGAGAGAGAGAGAGAGAGAGAGAGAGACAGACAACGGACAAGTACCAACAATGCAGGAGAGAGAGAGAGAGAGAGAGAGAGAGAAGAGAGAGAGAGAGAGCGAGCAAAGGACAAGTACCAAAAAATGCAGCGGAGAAGCTGAACACGAGCTTTATAAAAGAGAGTAAAAGGTTGTTCAACAGGAAAGTAAATGAAGACTGAAAGGTTAAACGAGCAAACGGATTATCTAAATAAAAGGTGCTAATGGGGAAATGCAGTCCTCAGTGAATGCAGTCGTGGGTCGATGGAGTATTTGGAAGATCTGCTGAATGCGGAGGATAAAGTGACGGGGCTGAATGCTGCAAGAGTGGAAAGGGTTGGTGACAGGTTCAAGTGACAGTTGAGGACGTAACGAGAGAAATTAAATGGCTGGAAAACAGAGAGACACCTGAAGTTGATGAGATTGCAAGTACGCTGCTGAGATACAATGCTGATGAGTCTAACCGAGTGGCTGACCGGGGTTTGTAAGTCATGCCTGGATGAGGGAAAAGTTCCAAAGGAACAGACAAGAGGAATAATCGCTCTGCAGCATAGAAGTAAAGATAATAAAAGCAGCTGTACAAGATGATAAAGCCAGCTGTACCCATTCACAGACAGGTTGATCTTAGGCAGCACACCGGGATCAAAACACGAACCTTGCATATGGTAGCCCATTGCCCCACCACTAAGCTGCACTAACCACTCATCATACATATGCATCTCGTACGTATATTTCAAGGAAGACAACTACAGATAAATATATATGCCTAAGATTTCATATGCTGTAAGAAATATAAAGAATAAGAGGTGAATGTTTAACTCTAGGTCACTGCATACAGAAAGGTGTGTTCTTGAAACAGAACTGACCTTCCATTGAATTCTTCAGCGAACTCCAAAAGAAGAAACAGACTTTCTAGAGAGAGAGAGAGAGAGAGAGAGAGAGAGAGAGAGAGCAATATGAAATCAAGACAAAAAAGAATGAGCGAATACATCAAATATTCAGTGAGGGCAGACAGTCCTTGAGTGAGCTGGCATATCGGAGAACGGTGGACGTGAAATGCATTCGTCACGGGAGAGTGAAAATAGAACAAATACACTAACTCAGTGATATATAATTTTTCTATTAGCGACCTAAAACAGCAAATTAGATATTCATGTTTGTATTCATGTGAACGCCATACTGCATGAGCACTCTATCGGTGTTCCATGCATGTTCTGAAGGGGCCATAAGAACATTACATTGACTAGCGTTGTTTGTTGTTTCACGCGGAATATAATGTTTATTATGTTTAAATCTGTGTTTATGGTTTACTTGGATCTACGTATGTCTGCATACGTCACGACCGTATGAAATTATTATAAATATGGATTATCCGAGTCTCAGTGATATTCTCAGACGGACCGATCAATTTGCGAGGTTGAAGTTTCAATACAATATGTTCACAGACAAACACGCTTTATCTTATAGTCACATACACAATATACATATAAAATATATATAATATATATACAGGTATATGTATATATATACATATATATTTATGTAGAATCTGCTGGTCACTTTTTACCAGATACATAAGTAATTCTAATAGCCACAATGGGACCTCATTCTCATTAGAGGACCCGGGTTCGTTTCCCGCTACCGGACATCATCATTTCTTCATATTTCTTGCACTTGGATCTTAAGGCTTTGTAGTGACAAGCGTATCCAAAAAGGAGCGAAGAATTAAAGAAGTCAAAGGCATTGTGGTTATTATAATTACATGTATGTATATAAATATATATAACAAAAACATATTCATTCCAGTCTTTCAAAATTTTCAAAAACAAGTATATATATACAGTATATATATATATATATATATATATATATATATATATATATATATATATATATATATACACACAAACAAAAACGTATTCACCTCAGTCTTTCAGCATTCTCAAAAACAAGTACACACACACACACACACACACACACACACATATATATATATATATATATATATATATATATATATATATATATATATATATATATATACAAACAAAAACGTATTCTCCCAGTCTTTCAACATTCTCAAAAATAAGTATGTATAAGAGAAATAGACGACTTATAATTAGCATTCACATTTTACCAACAGCCAACACATCTGAATTGAAACCAAACCTAAACTATCGCCACTGAAAAGCCAAACACCAAAACAAAATAACGGTATAGCCACGAACCAAAAGTTTATGCAGCATTCCCACCCATTGGCCGAGCTCTCATTACTTCCTTTGAGCTGCGACGATGATGAAACAGTACCTGCTGTTATATCCGCACACTACTGACATAAACACACACTACTGACATAAACGTATACTGACATAAACGCACGCTACTGACACATACGCACTTACTGACAAATACGCAAATTAATGACATATACGCACACTACTGTTATACACACCTGCTGACATACACGACACTACTGACACATACGCACACTACTGACATATACGCACACTAATGACATATATACACTGACTATACGCATACTACTGACATATGCACAATTACTGACACATACGCACACTAATGACATGAACACACTACTGACATATACGCACACTACTGACATAAACACACACTACTGAAATACACGCACTCTACTCACATAAACACACACAAATGACATATACGTACACTACTGACATATACGCACACTAATGACATACACACAAACGCTACTGACATACACGCACTCTACTGACATTAACACACACACTACTGACATTATACGCCCACTACTGACAGAGACGCATGCCGGCATATATGCACACACCAGGGATCTGTTTTTCATTTCCTGCCAGCTGATTAGTCTTTTAAACAGTGCAAATGAGGCGGCCACAGAGTAAACAAAAAAAAAAAAAAAATACCACTGGACTGGCATTAATCTGCGGGCAGGTAATGCAGCAGACGAGCATAAAAAGAAAGAAAGAAATGGCAAGTCCGTGAAGAGCCAATTTTGAAACTGATATGAAAGATGTGTCATCGATAAAACTCAGCAGCTGGGAATGCCTTTACTTTTGTTTCTTTTCTCATCATGTTGCTTTAATATTTTTATTTTATATGTCTTGCGATATCAACCTATTATACTGTTTTTGGAATGGAATGGAAAAGAGAATTTAGGACAGAGGCCAAGCGCTGGGACATATGAGGTTATTCAGCCCTGAAAGGAAAATTGAGGGTACAGAAAGGTTTGAAAGGTGTATCAGGAGGAAAACCTCGCAGCTGCATTTATGAAACAATCGTTAGGAGAGGGTAGAAAGTAAGATGGAAGAAAGAGAATATGAATTACAGCAAAAAGAATGAAAGGGGTTGCAGCTGGGGGCCGAAGGGACGCTGCAAAGAACCGTAAGTAATGCGTACAGTGCACTGCATGTGGTGCACTGACGGCACTTTTTTTCATCCACTTGCATTATATATACCCGTTCTTCCAAGCTTACCCAACTCCCGCTAAGGCGGTCGCTAATTCAAATGTAAATAAATCTAATTCCACATAACCAGGTTCCAATGATGGCTCGACTAATTCGGAAACCCTCCAACGTCCCAGTTATTAGGCATCGCGGAGGCCTAGTCATCTGGTTATCCACCTCATAACTTAATAAGCGGGCTAACCAACCGCGGAGTCCGTCTCAACTTAATTATACACCTGCAGTACTTGATGAACTTATCCGATTATCCGGTTCATTAACCTTTCATTCGAAGATTTTGGTCTGCAGTCTAAATCCGGTCGCGCTACAGAAGAAACTCGTACAGAAAAAGGTGTGTCAACTAGTATTTTGCCCTAAAGCATTTGTTTTTTATTTTACAATTTACTTACATTTGTATCTATTTATTTATTAATTTGATATTTTTCCTTCCAATACCTTATCTCTTCTTTCTGTATTTTCCATTACCTTCTGTTACTTCCTTCGAATGAACATCATATTCTTTGGAATCTCGAATTTCAAGGCAATGGCCCCTGTAGGCTTGTTTTATATACATACGGCTCATTTTCTGAATAATAATAATAATAATAATAATAATAATAATAATAATAATAATAATAATAATAATAATAATAATAATAATCTAGAACAAGAATAGAATTTCAAGCAAACTGCCAAAATCAAATTTCAAGAGCTATCTGCAATTATCACGTAATTGGGGTGACTACGTGTACGGGAATTAATTTCTGCAATTATCACGTAATTTGGGTCACTAAGTATATGGGAATTAATTTCTGCAATTATCACGTAATTGGGGTCACTACGTATATGGGAATTAATTTCACCATTTCTATCTGATATCAATGCGAAACATCAACCTTATATTCTTATCCCCTTTATTTCAAGATATAACAAAAGATGTAACTTTTCTATGAAGTGTAGACCGTACTTCTATTTGCAGAGATGTAAATTCTGACCAAAAGCTTCCATTTCCGACGTCTGACTGTTAAAAAATCTAATGATTTGACTTCTAATTGGGCAATCATATGTATTATGATAAAAAAAATTATATATATGAATATATATATATATATATATATATATATATATATATATATATATATATATATATATATATATATATATATATACTATATATATATAATACACCCGCTCTTTGAAATGAGAAAAGATATGTCATATAAGACTGTTAAAAGAATATATGTAGTCTTCGTACTTCTCCGCTTAAAATACAGCCTTTACGAATTTATGGAGCGCGACAAAGATTAATCAGATTCAATCTGTGTAAATAAAAAAAAATTAATTTTCGAACGTGAACAAAATAGATTATGTAATTACAGCGCATTGTAATTCAAATACAGCGCCTCATCACTATAATAACATTGAGAGGAAATGTTTCAAAATAATGAATTTCAAATCAAAGGGCCTCTTTGAATCCAGAGGATTTTAACTTAACCTAGTTTCTTTATTTTTTTACCTGAGAACCATCTTTTTTTTTTTTTACATCTCATTCGGTTAAACTAGTAGTTCTTATTCCTCATGTGCATTAGAAAAGCTTCCCCTTGTTCTTAAATGTTCCATTTTATGAAAGACCTGCAAAATGTTATTACGAATGCATAACTGCAATCTTTTGATATTATGTTATTTGTTCATTAACATATATATATATATATATATATATATATATATATATATATATATATATATATATATATATATATATATATATATATATATATATATACATATGCGTGTATATACATACAATAAATATTTTCATTATTTCTCTTTGATTTTATGCCAAGGAGACAAACCCCGTATCGAGCTTATACATGTACATGTATATGTATAATATATATATATATATATATATATATATATATAGAGAGAGAGAGAGAGAGAGAGAGAGAGAGAGAGAGAGAGAGAGAGAGATAGAGAGAGAGAGAGAGAGATTATATATATATATATATATATATATATATATACATATATACGTATGTATATATATATATATAATAAACGAATTGACGACATTCAAGCTAATATCCGTCAGAACCAAAGTCCAGTCTACGAGAGACTTCATTTATCTGTTCAGCAATAATTAAAAAAAAAAACCCGACGCATTTTCCCCCTTCAGATTTGTGTCTGCACTTGAGAAGGTCAAAACCCCCGAAACACTGGACAGAAATTGTTGAATCGTTGGCTGTTGAATCGTCCTCCGTGACACTGTCTCCTTGTGAGACGAATATCGCACATAAACTGAATTTCAGCCGTTAGGTTTCACGATGTAACAGTTTCAAATGTCACAACAGGCGTTCTGATAAAACATCGACTGAACTTACATAAGAAAGCTCTTTCCTCTCTACTGAACGCTCGTAAGTTTTTTTTTTATGTCACGCCTAAATAAAGTTTGGAGAAGATAGTACTTTTGACTGTGTCCTGCGTGCAATAATAAAATAACTTGACAAGTGGTGACAGTTTTTGATGAAAACATTCCTTGGTTGAAAACACCTCACTCCTCCACCAGAATGATTCGGTCTGGTACATATATATATATATATATATATATATATATATATATATATATATATATATATATATATATATATATATATATATATATATATATATATATGTATGTATATATATACATATAAATTATATACATACGCACATGCATATATACATAAATATATAAATACAATATATATATTATATTTATTTATATATTATATATATATCATTTGTTTCATTAAAGTAGATTTAGAAGATGGTATTTTAACTGTAATTAGCAAGATCTCTTTTTAAAAGAGGCTGCTAGACTCCTACCCCACAAGTCGGTTAACTACCATATACACCCTAACAATTAAAAAAAAAATTTGTTTAATTATCCAAAATATAATCTACAACGAATGTCAAGACTTGGAAACAACTCCATTAAAAGACCTCAAGAGACTCTTCATTATTTTCAAATAACCTTCAATTATTTCACGGAATGTAATCAATCCACCTAGTCCGGATTCGAGTCCCGGGTCTTGTGGTAGTTTGGGGATGGGGTGAAAAGGGGGATAGTGTGGTAGTCCTGATTACCATTTATTTTATAATTAGTATTACCCGACCAGTCCTTACTCGAACTCTAAAGCTCCATCATCAAGGAATAATTAACAGATGCAGCTAGTGGCAAATATGACTAACTTTATTCAAAGCTTCAAAGTTCTTTGACATGGATTTTACATACAGAAGTTAACAAAGTACACTTGAGAATCTCAGGAATTACTGAGGCGAGAGGGAAAGAGAACGTCCTTCGACGAATTCCTTGGAATACTGTCAAGAGGAAAGGGCCCAATCTTGCGTTGAACATTCAAAAGGACCAAGAGAACCGCGCAATTAAGTTAAGGTTAAATTACATTAAGGTAAAGTTAAATTCAATTAAATTAATAAATTAGGATTAAAGAAGCCAAAACAGTAAATTAAATCAAGTTAAAGTTAAATAAAATTAAGTTAAAGCTGAATTAAACTAAGTTAAAGTCAAATTAAACTAAGTT
>NC_089747.1:5655000-5707500 GCF_040412425.1 Macrobrachium rosenbergii | reverse complement strand
CCACCTTTCTGTCAAATTTGAGTGAAAACCTCTCGGCCACATAACAAGAGCTGCAGCAATAACATACGCTTGACATACACACTGGCAGACAGACAGACAGAGAGAAGAACAGACAGATAGACGGACGGACAGAGGGGAAAGCTACAGTTCTTTCCGATTTTGCAGAAACCTGATAGAGACTTTAGGTGTCTTGGGCTAGTGGCAATAAGTCACAACGAGACCCAAGAGGTCAATATAGTAATTTTTAAATAAAATATAAAAGAACATTGCAAAAGCAAATACATCCCTAACTACAAATAAACAGATAACAAATGCGCCGAAGTTTCTTCGGCGCAGTCGAGTTTTCTGTAGGGCTTTTAATCAGGGCCACCGAAAATAGATCTATCTTTCCGGTGGTCTCGGTATAATACTGTATGAGCAGCGGCCCATGAAACTTTAACCACTGCCCAGTGGTGGCCTGGCCTATATGGTTGACAGTCTCACGATTATTGCTAACTTTAACCTTAAATAAAATCAAACCTACTGAGGCTAGGGGGCTGCAATTTGGTATGTTTGATGATCGGAGGGCGGGTGACCAACATACCAATTTGCAGCCCTATAGCCTCAGTAGTTTTTAAGATCTGAACGCGGACGGACAGACAAAGCTGGCACAATAGTTCTCTTTACAGAAAATTAAAAACTAGATTTCCTAACAATCAAGAACATTTTACCTTCTCCAAAATCCTTCTTGAAGAGATTCCATGCCTATAACAAATCTCTAACGTCCGCGAATTAATCCCGGAAAATGTAGAAGGCTGTATTATGGATTTTTTTCTTAATTGTTTCAATATAACTTCTCGAGGATGAAGATGATGGAGGTGGGGAGGGGAGTCTTCGGAGCCAATCCCAGAAAGTGTGTAATTGAAAATCGTCCTTGTGTTTCCCCTTGATAAGGCTCACATTCCGGCGGTATCAAACGCTGAGCCGCACCAAGAGATCCTCTTAACCACTTTCCAATATATATAACTAGCTTTTTTTTTTTTTGGTTGTTTGTTTAACTACCTGCGCTTCTATGTGAACGCCGGGTTTGTGGGTAGTTATTTTTTTCAGGTTGGAACGTGGTGGAGAATCTGTCTGTGGTTTTTTCTTTAAGTTTGGAATGATGTAGAACGTCTCAACGATGTAACTTTTTTATTTTCTTTTAACTTTAATTATTTAAACTAAGGAACTCTCTTTACTTAACTTCAGCACACTGAGGAGCCGTCTGAGACAGCCCACCCCCCCAAAAAAAAAATAACTTTTCATTTTTCCCCCTAAACTTTGTTTGAAATCCCTTTAAAATGAGGAAGAGAAAACAGTACTGAACTCCTCTAATTAATCTTGACCTACAGACGCGCCTCATTTGAAACTTAAGACAAAAATAGAATTAAGAAACCTTGAGAGACATTCTTCTTCAGTTGCCGAGTCTATTTTTATAACTCTATCACCTCCCCTTAGATTCCTTAGCTTATATTATAATAATGTATTCTATTTCCATTATTTTAACTTGATACTTGAATTTTGTCTGCTTTAAAGCATTCTATTTCCAATATTTTACCTTGATACTTGAACTGTCTGCTTTAAAGCATTTTATTTCCAATATTTTAACTTGATACTTGAATTTTGTCACCTTTAAAGCATTCTATTTCCAATATTTTAACTTGTTACTTGAATTCTGTCAGCTTTAATGCATTCTATTTCCAATATTTCAACATGATACTCGAATTTTGTCTGCTTTAAAGCAATACAAACCGAGGTTTCGCATTGCTCGCAATCAAAATACATCTAATTAAATGGCTACTCGCATTTCCAAAGTAACAGACTTAATTAATTTCCGGACGATCTAAAAATACGAAACTTTTCATAACTGGTGATACAAAGAGAAAGCGTCTCAAACTCTTTACTTTCCTTTCTTCCTCTTGCTTCCTTCTCTCTTCTTCTTCTCTCCCTCGTTGCTATTAACTTTCTCCTCTTCCGATTGTGTGACTGCTTCCATCCCCTCACGTTCGAGTTCAGCCAATATCTACAAGGGTTTTTTTTTTTTTTTTTTTGCGCGGTGGATTCTTCCGGATGTGTTAAATGTCAATGAGAACGCGGAAGCAAAGACGTTTATAAATATGATATACAAGGACAAGAGCAACGGACATAATAACAGACAGGAAGATTGACGGACGGACGGACGAACTATAGTCTCCCCTCCTACTTTGTCAGGAAGGGCATTAACTAGTACAAGTAACACCAATGTACTAGACACACCGTATAATGTAAACTTGATAGTGAGAATGTAATACATCATAATAGAAGGAATGTAAAAACTAGTAGTGAAAATAGGACTAGGAAGTCAGTATGATTTGTTTACAAACTTTACGTAAATAGATGACGAATACATGCATGTATTGATTGATTGACTGAATATAGATGGAAGAAAGAATACTTGAACGGAGGTACAGTAAAAGGAATGAAAAGGGTTGCAGCCAGTGGCCGAAGGAACTTTGCAAACACCCTTAAATAATGCCTACAGTGAACCACGTAAGGTGCACTTACGGCACTAACCACCCCTGCGGGGAATACATGCATGTATGAATAGCAACATCTAAGCAGCCTTGCACATACGCTTATACCAGTATGAACTACCTGTTCCCAGACATGCTTCGTGTACTCACAGAACAATTACACATTAATAGTGACGGGTACTAGGTAATTAATAATTCGTTACGTAAAGCTAGAGGAAAGAGAGATGGGACCAATCAAATGTAACAACGCGCACCACCCCAGCCGCCCTCCCCAAACACACAAACACACACATATACATATATATATATATATATATATATATATATATATATATATATATATATATATATATATATATATATATATATATATATATATATATAGCAGTCACAAAGAGACAGACCACAAAATTTTAAAAAATGGCTCTGACCTTCTCCTGAAAAGATGTGGTCACAGGCATGTTAATTAGATTCCGCTGTGAATTCTTGGTCCTTTCTAGGCTTAAGATTTGCCCTTTGATATATTCTTTCCATCCCAAGAACGCAACGTTATCATTTTAATCAAGGTGCCCCTCATGAAAAGTTAAGGCACGTGTTCTTTCAATGGCCTGAATGAACTTTTCTCCAGTGTTAAGCCCCTTCCCCAAAATAGGGGTTGCCTTCAGGGAAAAAGCAACGCAAAGGTCAATACTGCAACATTCATAATTTTACTGCTGAATTGCCAGTAACCACCAGGCCTCAAGCTTTCACACACTAGCCTCTTCAGACCCCTACACAAAGGATCATCAGCACAGTGTCGAAACCCGCTTTACAAACACACACACAACTGCACAATTCACTTTGCCTTCCTGAATGTCAGGGGCCTTCACTTCCAGTAACTATTTATGCTATCAAACCTAACCATTCTAGCTCTTCTTCTCCTTCTCCCACCTAACACTTCTTTCCACATGACCAGTGCATATCAAAACTTTGACACACGCATCCTTTCACCTAAGATAACGTTTTTCCTACTTGTACGTATTTCCACATTTCTCACCCTTTCAGCTTTATGCTACATAATCTACACAAAGAGTTCATCTCTACATCACACTTTTTCTTTTATTCACGTTCAACATCAATGTTTAGCTTCCATAGAGAAAATGATAACTATCAACTAACGGATGGAGCCTCAAACCTTGGAGAACTTTCCAAGGGTTTGAACTGCACCTACCCCCACCCTCCCACCCCCCACCCCATCCCAGCCCCCTTATCCCTAATATGGATCCTACTTGAGGGGATGAAGAAAATGTAGGATGGAGGAATTAGAGCACCTAACTAGATGGAAGACGAGTGAAGAGGATAAACAAACGACAGAAAGCTATAAAAAAAAAAAAAAAAAAAAAAAAACGCGGTGTAGCTAAGACACGAAAGACGCTGAAAGAGAAACGAAGTTTTAGCGATGAGGCCCACTGACGACACTGCCATCTAACGAGACAAAATGGTACCGAAGGGAGGAGATGAATCCAGATAAATAAGCAGAGGGGAATAAAAAGAAAAATATAAATTGGCGATGGAAATTAACATGTAAAAAATGCACCGAAGAAAACTTCGGCGCAATCGAGAATTCTGTACAGCCGCTATAGCTATTATCAAGGCCACCGAAAATAGATCTATCTTTCGGTGGTCTCGGTGTAATGCTGCATGAGCAGCGGCCCATGAAACTTTAACCACGGCCCGGTGGTGGCCTACCCTATAGCGCTGCCAGAAGCACGATTATGGCTAACTTTAACCTCAAATAAAATAACAAGTACAGAGGCTAGAGGGCTGCAATTTGGTATGTTTGATGATTGGAAGGTGGATGATCAACATACCAATTTGCAGCCCTCTAGCCTCAGCAGTTTTGAAGATCTGAGGACAGACAGAAAAAGTGCGAACAGAACAAAGTGCGGACGGACAGACAACGCCGGCACAATAGTTTTCTTTTACAGAAAACTAAAAATGAGCAGAGACCTTAAAAGGATAAAGAAGTATAACATCGCGAAGAAGAGACGGGAAAGAAAGGAATGAAGATGGACGAAGACGAAAAAAAAAAAACAGGGGCAATGATGAAAATAAGAAAATACACTGCAGAAGGTTGGGAATGATGAGAGAGGAAGGAACGACGATGAAACTACGAAGAAATGGGCAAGAACCCCACTGCTAAGAGCATCTTCAGAATTTCCGAGAGCGTCTGAGATCTCGAAATTTACCCAGGATGGAAAAGAACTGCGCTTCTCCTGAGAAACAAAACACATGACTGCTCCAAGCAGTGCGTTCCTCTCGGAATGAGCAAGCAATAAATCACGCTGGGAGTCGATGATGTATTCTGCAAAGTATTTGTGTTATAGCCACTGTTGAGGTTGCTGGCGTTGTCTGTCAAGTCTTAATGTTGTCAGTGTATCTTCTTTTACTGTTAAGGTTATCATTTTCCTGTTCATTAGCTTTGCATAGTCGGTCGACAAGACTGATTTAAATTCAGTTGGTAATAGTTACAAAATACATATTATTTCTACCGAATATATGATAAACCAAAATAAAATTAACATAATAGTTTGCATAGTCAGTCAACACGGTTGATTTAAATTCAATTGGTAATAGTTACAAAATACATATTATTTCTACCGAGAATATGATAAATCAAAATATAATTAACATAATATATAATAAATCAAAATAAAATTAACATAACACGAAGAGACGTTAAGCATGCAATATGATTTCTTCATCACTGAATTTTTATAATCTATTTCGTTTAAGCTTAAAAGAAACTTGTGCTTTTCCCAACATCCGTCAAAGAATGAAGCAGAAAAAATGCAGTTATGTTAAACTTTCATGTCAGGCACTGCCCGGCTGTCAAACCCAATTTCTTGAAAAGTTATTTTATAATATGAAGTGGAACGCAGACGCAGAGAGAGAGAGAGAGAGAGAGAGAGAGAGAGAGAGAGAGGAAGTTGAAAATCAAGAGAGAAACTGATAAATAAATAAATGAAATTTGAAAAAATACAAAAAGAACATATGCGCATATATATATATATATATATAATTATATAAAAAAATTATATATATATATAAATATATATGTATATACATACATATATATACATATATATATATATAATATATATATATATATGAGAGAGATAAAGACAGTAATTAGGTAGAAAATGCTGAGACTGGGATAGAAAAATAAAAAAACAACGTGAGAGAGAGAGAGAGAGAGAGAGAGAGAGAGAGAGAGAGAGAGAGACACTCCCGCAGTGGAGAGAAAGCAGCAGCTGCTCGCCTTCAGGTGATTGCGTACCAGTACCTTAATGGTCTGGTAATTCAGAAATTAATAGCCTATTCCGTTGTCTCATTAGTACAATTTAATTACTAACTCCCCAGCGACGACCTCCTCGCACCGTCGGAGAAAGAAAGATGGCGCAGCAATTCCATCTTGGAGACGAGTTACTGCGATGGCGAGTTATTTATTTCTTTAATTTTTAAAGTAGTAAGGGGTGAGGTTTTCGTTCTGAAGATATGAATTCTGTGAAATGGCTATTAATTTAAATTTTGTCTTTTAAAAACCTAATAAAGGTATGCATATAAGTGATTTAGAGTTCGCTACATGAGACTTATACGTAAATTAAAATGCTAATCCTCTAACTCATATAAATTAATTGATGTCTGTCATAATTTAGGCAGCGTGTGCCAGACTAACAAGGATGCAAATAAAATCTCACCTATTAAAAAAGATGTGAGGGTCTAAGTTTTACGATGGACTGAAGCAGTGAAATATTTAATTGGCATTTATTTCTGTCTGAATAATTCATTATACTATTATGATTCGTTTCTATTCTATTTCTGAAATATATATATATATATATATATATATATATATATATATATGTATATGTATATATATGTGTGTGTGTGTATACAATATATATATATATATATATATATATATATATATATGAGTGTATAGTATATATATATATATATATATATATATATATATATATATATATATATATATATATATATACATATATTCAAATACACACACACATATATAAGTATGTGTATGTATATGTGCATATATATATATATATATATATATATATATATATATATATATATATATATATATATATATATAATACTGTATTTTCAGATATCTGTTATTGTGATAAGTCTTGAAAGTAAAGGCACATACAGCTCAATGCCTTATTGAATGAAGATTTAATTTAATTTTCCAATTGACTACAGCGCAGCCCGAAGCCATCTGACGAGCCAAATTACATTTTCCCCTTGTACCTTATGAATCCGAGATGCTTTTCCATAAGAAAGAGCTCAAATTTCATTTATCTATATTTTTGCTTATTCATATTCTTGTCCTTGATTGAACTGAACTGAATTGAATATAGAATTTAGGCCAAAGGCCAAGCACTGGGACCTATGAGGTCATTGAGCGCCGGAACGGAAACTGACAGTAAATAAGTCGGCAACGTAGGTTATGGAACTATGGACTAGGAAAATGGAAAGAATATCCATGATATAACAAAAATGAAAATAAGGACAAAGTTTCCAATTCAAGAAATCTTATGGAATTTAAAAGATCTTATTAACGATTTCGGCTGTTTTTTTAAGTTGTTTTAGCCTGAGAGAATGTACAACTCATCGAATGAATGACATTCGCCTTTTTTTTTATACCTCCCACATTGATTATTCAATTATCTTTACTTTTTAGACCGACTGATTACATTAACCGAATGCCATTATGTTTCCCAGGGCCGAAAAAGGGGTGGGGGGTACTGGGCAGGAGGAAGGGTGGGGTGGGGCTACACCACATGGGAAATAAAGGACTTTGTTCTTCAAAATATAAAATGTTCTTAACGTTATTTCATTATGATCAAGTCTTTCCTTGTTATCTTTCTTGTTAACTAACTGTTCTCCTCACCCTTTTTTATCAAGTCTCATTCTTTCTCCAATCAAAATCAATTTACTCCTCTCTCTCTCTCTCTCTCTCTCTCACACACACACACACAGCGGGAAAGAACTGGCTCTTATTCATCTACAGAATCTCATTTAAAATTCTAAATAGCTTCCCTTGGAGTAAAATATCCTATATATTTATCTACAATTATCTTACTGAGATGAAATCGACCTGAAAACCGTTTTCAGGCCATTCAAAACCAGGCTCACAATTAACTTCTTTATCAAAGTCAGCTTTGAAGTTTAGAGACTCCAAACCACAAAAAGAAGGTTCAATTTAGAGACTCCAAATCACAAACACATGATGGTTCAATTTAGAGACTCCAAATCTTAGGTTCAATTTAGAGACTCCAAATCACAAACACATGATAGGTTCATTTACTCCAAACCACAAACACAATAGGTTCAATTTAGAGACTCCAAATCACAAACACATGATAGGTTCAATTTAGAGACTCCAAACCACAAACACATGATAGGTTCAATTTAGAGACTCCAAATCACAAACACATGATAGGTTCAATTTAGAGACTCCAAACCACAAACACATGATAGGTTCAATTTCAGGCCATTCACAAACACATGATAGGTTCAGAGACTCAAATCACAAACACATTATAGGTTCAATTTACTCATGAAGGTTCAATTTAGAGACTCAAATCACAAACACATGATAGGTTCAATTTAGAGACTCCAAATCACAAACACATGATAGGTTCACGATTAACTTCTTTGTCAAAGTCAGCTTTGAATTTTAGAGGCTCCAAACTGACATGTCTGTAACTCTCAACCTCACCAGTTCTTTAAAAGACGGTATTTGTACTCAATTTTTCCACAGGTATGACTAACTTCTCCTACAGTAAACAAGTAAAAAATGCGCCGATGAAAACTTCGGCGCAATCGAGTTTTCTGTACACCGTATAATCAAGGCCGCCGAAAATAGATCTATCTTTCGGTGGTCTCGGTATAATGCTGTATGAGCCGCGGCCCATGAATCTTTAACCACGGCCCGGTGGTGGCCTGTCCTATAGAGCTGCCAGCTGCACGATCATGACTAACTTTAACCTTAAATAAAATAAAAACTACTGAGGCTAGAGGGCTGTAATTTGGTATGTTTGATGATTGGAGGGTGGATGATCAACATACCAATTTGCAGCCCTCTAGCCTCAGTAGTTTTCAAGATCTGAGGGCGGACACAAAAAGTGCGGACTGACAGACAAGGCCATCCCAATAGTTTTCTTTTACAAGAAACTCCGTAAATTACAAATCAATTCTTTTGTCTGCTTTACAACAACTACAGTAAATCAGCCTTTATCTTCTCTCTCCTTTACATCCAAACATTTTCCCTTTCCTTCCATTTCTTCACTGAGGATAATTCCTCTTAATCGTAACAACATTCTGATCTCATGATTTGGCTTTTTGTTAATGTCATTACTAATAGGGATTATTTTTTCAACGGTTTTATCCCACATAAGACAGATGCATAATCTTTCCTGAGAGGTTTGATTGCGGATAATCTCTGCTGCGACACATTTAAAATAAATATGCTTCGCTGCATTAGCTGAGTTCTATTCGTCATCATTTCCCTTTTGGCAATTTCTTTTGTAAGACTATGATTACTATCACCATTGTTCTTCAATCATCCGTTCGCTTTCACGCTTCGCCCAACACCTTTCAAAAGCACACAGTTAAGAGAAACTTCAACTGGAAATCAGGCTTAAGTGACGATGGAAATAAAGAAGACAAAATATCCGTTTTCTTTTTCGAACCAAAGATCAAAATCAATAACAACTCATGGAGCTAACAGAAGAAACCCTATTTTTTCAATAAAACTCTCGGAAATACAAAAAGAAAACATCCATTTTCAATAACAACTCACGGAAATAAGAGGAAACCATCCATTTTCAATAAAAGCTCTCGGAAATGCAAAGAAAACATCCATTTTCAATAACAACTCACGCAAATAAAAGAAGAAAAATCCATTTTCAATAACAACTCACGGAAATAAGAGGAAACCATCCATTTTCAATAGCTCACGGAAATAAAAAGAAGAAAACATCCATTTTCAATAACAACTCACGGAAATAAGAGCAGAAAACATTCATAAACCCAACGGAAATAAAAGAAAACATCCAAAAATAAACATCCAAATAAACGAAGAAAAAAAAAACTCGCGGAAATACGACCGAATCTCCATCTCAAAACAGAAACACCGAATACCAACGTCAGTTTCAATCGGAGCGTTTGAAGAGGCGCTCGCCGATGCCTGCCTATGAGCGCGATGGGGAACGAGACGCCTCGACCATTAAAATAAAACTGCCATATTCCTTCGTTTGAGATATTTCCTCGCTTTCGACGAACAACGGCTTCTTCATCGCGCTGAAACGATGCTCTTCACTCAGTCTTTAAAAGCCGCTTACCGCTTTCGTCTTGACGCTTGCAGGAATGGCGTCCTTTGGCATTTGGCCGAAAACATTCCATGACAGATCCGACTACGGTCTTTCCAACTTTATTTTTATTCTCGGTCACTGAAGACTGGAAGCTGTACTCGTTTTCCTTCTTATTTTACATTTATTTTATTTTATTTTATTTATTTATTTATTTTTCCTTTTTCTGGCTTTCTTTGGGCCTGGTCTTGATACGTCCATGCCTTCTGCCTCTAAAGAAAAAGTATCAGTTGTCACATGCATATAATAAATCTCCCAAATGATGGCCATCCGCAAGACTGGCTACGTAGCACCCGCCCGACCACCGACTCCCACATGTTCTTCAGTGATTAACTATGCTCATATTCCTTGTTTCTAGTATTACAGATGTTTGCTTGTATGTATATGTGTGTATATGTATATATATATATATATATATATATATATATATATATATATATATATATATATATTATATATATAATATATATATATATAGATAGATAGATAGATAGATAGACTACATATATATATACATATATATATTTAAATAAATATAATATATATATATATATATAGATATATATATATATATATATATATATATATATATATATATATATATATATATATATATATATATATATATATATATATATATATATTCTGTCTATCTATATGTATATATATGTATACATATATATGGACAGACAGCCAGACGTGTGCATGTGTGACCCATAAGCACCTTAAAGCACATGCCTTTAACTTCATGTACACCTCCTGCTCCCATTAACATAAATATCCCATTAGATCCTCAGTCTTATTCTGTGACATTTTTGCCTTAAATCCTCCCCTCTTGAAACCTCTTCCCTCACTTCACCGTGAACTCTGGTTCTTCTCTTCTCCTTTGTCCTTCACCCTTCACTCTTCATGAAGAAGCCCCTACCTCTATAATGCACAAGTAAATCAACTTCATCTCCCTCTCTCAATAATCTGCTCTAACTCCCTCTTCACCCAGATTCTCCCATGGAACGCTGGAAATGAAATCAGATCAGTCTCTCTCTCTCTCTCTCTCTCTCTCTCTCTCTCTCTCTCTCTCTCTCTCTCTCTGTATATATAACAAATATATATATATAATATTTAAATATATATATATTTATATACATGTATATATGTATAAGTATACATATATATACACATAAACGTGTGTATGCGTACATACATGCATACAAAATTAAATCAGATCTCTCTCTCTCTCTCTCTCTCTCTCTCTCTCTCTCTCTCTCTCTCTCTCTCTCTATATATATAAAATAAATATATATAACAAAAAAAAAATATATATACTTATATAATATATATATATATATATATATATATACACATAAATATATATATAAATATACATATTCTGGATATACATGTATATATGTTTAAGTATACATATATATACACACCTTCCAAAAAGACAAATATGCGTTGTATGTCTGAACATACAGGTCGTTTCCTCACACAAAAGGAAATCAGATCAGTGGGTTCTGTTTCCTCTAACAATATCAGTCTCAAACTCTGTTGTCTTCCATTTTCTTATATATATATGAAATTCTATGCAATATCTTTTATATATATATTTATGGTTTATATAAGTGTTTTATATATATATATATATATATATATATATATATATATATATATATATATATATATATATATAAAATAAAAACATAAATGTATATATAAAATATATATATATATATTTTTTTAAATATATTTACATGCATGTTTATATGTATACAGATAATATATATACAAATAAATATACTGTCCATTTTGCGTACATACATGCAGAACATTTTGAAAATCATTTATATGTGTGTGTGATCTTTTTATGGGATCTTGGTTTGACAGTAAGTGATAAACTATTAATGTAACAGTGAATGGTGTGTTACTGTTTTCTCTCTCTGGAGCTACCTTTTGTTATGGCAAGATGGTTCACGAAAGAATTTGTGTATACGAGTACATATATATACATATAATCAACCCGTTCCAAAAAGACATATATATATAAAGAGCGTTACTCCGCCCGAAGGTCTGAAGGAAGTTAAATTCCTACAGGTCGTTTCCTCATGACATTTGATACCTAATTTTTATGACGTACTTCTGACGTTAATTGGGTTCCTGTTTCCCTGGCGAGTAACAATATCAGTCTAGTTAACCAAACGCTGTTGTCTTCCATTTTCCGACTTACGGGGTAAGCTTGAGAACATGGCACGAAAATCTTAAACAGTTATGAAATTCTGTAACGAGAATACAAGATCTTTTAAAACTATGCGATTTGCTTGGTTTGATAGTAAGTGTTTTATATATATATATATATATATATATATATATATATATATATATATATATATATATATATATATATATATATATATATATATATATATATATATATATATATATAATATGCCACTAGCACAGAAATTAATTGTACTCTAGCATAAATTTATTTGTGTATTTCGTCTTCTGTAAAAAAAAATTATGCAAAACTTTTTCCAAGTAATATTAAGTAACAAATAAATTTCCAAAAAAAATATGAACATCCTCCCACCTCTAGAATGTGAAGGACCTTTTTGTAGAATAATTTAAGACAGATCATTCTTCTGTCGATAGTTTGCTCTAAAGTGAGTCCTGGGTGAGATATTTGCAAAAAAAAAATAAAAAAAAAGAAAGCAGACATTTTTCCAAAATGCCAGGTAAATCTGGAAGTCATGGAGGGGTGCAAAATTAGGAAGTCACGACGTAATTTATTAGGAAAACTACAAAGCTTACTCCGTATTTCCCTAATTTTTTACCTGCTGGGTAATTTTTCTTACACTATCAACTGGCCAATATATATTTTTTTCTTCTTCTTCTTCTTCTTTTTTTATTCCCAAAAAAATTTATAAATTTTTCTACACGATCGACCGGCCAATAAGGCAAACTTATTTCTATTACAAACAAAAATTTATGCATGCTTAAGTTTGCCTCTTCATCGTACTTAATAAACTCACACTAATACTGAGAATACCTTGGCAGCTTGTGTTTATTCAAATTCCAACACATGAGGAAAGAGCTTCTCAATTTATTTCCCCTTCGGGTCCAAGGCTGAAGTGGTAATTATACCCAAGTGTGAGGATATCGAAAAGTTAAAGGGGTTGTTGTGGATGCTAAATTACATATTAAACAAGCTTCTGGTGCTTGTTACCTTTAGGTTCTATATATACAAGAATTTTTTCTCAGTGATATTGTATACATAAACACACGCAAAATATATTCATATGCATATATACATATGATATGATATGTATGTATGTATGTATGTATGTATGTATGTATGTATGTATGTATGTATGTATGTATGTATGTATATATATATATATATATATATATATATATATATATAGAGAGAGAGAGAGAGAGAGAGAGAGAGAGAGAGAGAGAGAGAGAGAGATCCCTACACTGACAAAGGAGACATACACACACACGCATATACTGTATATATACATATATACTATATATACATACCGATAGGTCCGTTAACAGATATAAATAACAAAGACGCCTTGTTCCAAATTACGTTTGCGCAGGCAGTGAATGAACAAAAACGAATCGCATCAAACAAATCGCATAAAAAGGATATTTTAGCCCACAGACATAATCTCATACTCCTCCTATCATCACTTCTTCAGAGCTTTCATCGCCATTTTTATTACTATAAGACAGCGCTGTCTCGTCACGCCTCTAAATTGCGAGGCCGCAGCGGCGCCGGTGAATAACCGGACTGATGTTGTTACCTGCCCAGGTAACACGAACCCAATTAACGCCAGTGAAGCCCAGGTGCCAAAAATTCGAGGACTCGGGTCATAAGAAAAAAAACACCGCTGCCTATTTCCCGGACATGACGTGGAACAACAAAGTCGCACCGAGTCTGGCTTTCTGCACGAATTGGTTCATCGGATGACTCCATTATACTGCATGCAGCGTTGTGGAAAAAAAAAAAAAAAAAAAAGAATTATGCGTTCCGTGGCGCTAGTCCTTTTTCGAGAATTATTTTCTTTCTTTCGTTATAGTGAACTCACAATATTTTTTTTTTTTAGTAGTTTAGCAATGTTAAATGCTACAAGTACATGAGGGGTGCCTGTGTAAGAGTACATAAATATAAATATTAATATAACTATAAATATAAATATTGTTATAAATACAGCACATACAGGTTATGGATCCATAGACACACAGATATTGTGTAAAAGGGGAGTCCATTCAATTATCAAGTGTTTTACGTCATACATCAAGAGTCACCGCCACTTAAGCATTCAATTTATATATATCCTACTATATCTAGGAGTCCAATTAACGAAAGCGAGAATGATAAGAGGAAAGGGAAAGGGTGGACGTCCATGAATCCTCAGCGAAATCTAGTAATACTGAAGGAAATTCGATTTGTAGATGCAAGTAAGACATAGATGAAGAAAAGCATTAAGACTGTTTGAGAGTAATCAGGATGATGACTAGTACGTATAGTGGCATCAACTATATGTATTACACTATATACACTGTATGCATTATCAAAGCATAGTGGCATCACTATATGTATTATACTATATGTACTGTATGCATTATCAAAACATAGTGGCATCAACTATATGTATTATACTATATACACTGTATGTATTATCACCATATAGTGGCATCAACTATATGTATTGTACTGTATGCACTATACGCATTATTAACTATGTGTCAGACAACAGTGCAAGAACTCGAAAACGCATCAGAGCACAGGTGTATTTAATTACAGGTGAAGAAAACTTTTATGGATAAAGATATTAAATTGCTTTCTGACTTGTAATTAATGTAATCATATCAGCACTGCTTTGATGCCACTTGCCAATCATTCTGACAAAGACGTACCAAAATCTGTCCAGAATTATAACCACAAGAGACGAAGAAATAAAAATGACCATATTCACGAGGAAGAACAAAAACTAAAACCAGCTGTCGAAATAACGAAGTTCTTAACAGTTAGACCAAGTTGGCTCCTTGCTCCAGCCAGCTCCTTCAGTGGCCATCGAAAGTTCTGTAAAAAGTTAGATTAAAAATCAGCCATACCTGCGATTGGGTTCGTCAGACAATCCTCCGCTGCGATGAAAATCAATCTGCCCCGACATACAGATTTCAAGGTTTCCATTAAACAATGCTTCAGTGGCCAATAATCCAAGCTGAAGTTTGTACTCTGACAAATGACTGATCGTTAATGTACATTACCGCTAATGAGCGTTTCCATGCCTTTCATGCATTTCCATTATACAAATTATCTAGGCGAATCAATACGCAATACATGGAATTGCATTCTGATATCTAGATATTTTTTCTAGGAATAATAAACTTGTGAGTTATAATTGAAGAAAGAGAAAGAGCTAATGTATCGAGTATGGAAAATAAAATGAGCAAAAATGGAAATATAACACAAATTCTAGTTTAGCTGAATAATTTAGAGCCAAATAACGAATATAATGGGATATTTTCACTCCTAGCTATTAAAGCCAAGTGGTTACTTATGAGCAAAGCCGATATCTGATAAGATATCATTTTCACAAGGAAATATGAACAACCGATTAAACACCATATAAATAACATGAATCTTTAATCAATCGTTGCCATAATTATAATTACATTACGGTCAACCTCCCAATTACTGGAAAAGCTAACATCTTTAGTGTGATGTCCTCATTAAATGAATATAAGGTCAACAAATTAATCAGAAGCAAAGCTGGCATCTTGAAAACATAAAATCCCACCAGTCAAGAATCAGTAGGCAATAAATGGAATTACAGTTCTGATATTCAGATAACTCTTCCGGGAATAATAAACTTGTGAGTTACAATTAGGGAAAGAGCTAATGTTATATTTAATATGGAACACAAAATAAGTAAAATATTGAAATTTCTCACATATTCTACGCCGGTTGAATAATTATGGGCAAACTAACAAACTTAATACATCAAAGTCAACTGAACAAACCTGATATCTGATCAATTTTCCTAAAACCATAAAAAACTGATTAAAGGGGGATAAATAACAGGTATTTTTAATCAAAATGCTTCCATAATTAAAATGACATTTTGGTCAACCTCCTAATTAGTGGCAAGGCCAACATCTTTATTATGATGTCCTCATTAAATGAAAATATGTCAACAGGGTAATCAGAAGCAAAGCCACCATCTCGAAAACATAAAATCCCCCACAGTCGAGAAAGTCCCAATTTTGCCGGCACGTGATCATCTATTAAAGGATTAGCCAGCAAGAAGTAATTTGGAACTAAGGCCATAAATTAAGATTAAATGGCCCTCACTAAATATCACGATCCTAACTTAGAATCATACGCGAAAAGCAATTAAGAATCTCAACCGTATCTTAGAATAAGCCAAGCTTCATTATCTTGAATTTTTTCTCTCTCCTCTTCTCTCTTTATAATTTTCTTAGCTAAGGCATGGAGACAAGAAGAAAAAAGAATAATGAAGAAAGGAGGGTGGGGCTTAACCAAGATGGAAAGATTGTGAGTTGTGAAAACAGATGAAGGTAGAGAATTCCAAAGTCAGACAGCAGAAGGGAAGAATAAGCAGTGCTACCTTCGTGTAACTCTAGAATTAACGATTTCCACAAAATAAATAATGTAAGTAAATTACCAAAATGCAAGGAGAATTCTATTACGGTAATCCTTCTAACAGAGACTCAAACCAGATCATAAACGTATCTTTCAATGGGAGGTAATTATTTAATGGGGTTTGACAGTTATCCAATGAGTACATTCTACTCTCTTATCCTACCAGATCCTTTACCTCCCTAGTCCACGTATCCATTTGCCCATTCCACTTTAGGTCGTATCCCCTCCCCACAACCTCCTCCCTCCTCCCCCAACCCCCCCTCTCACTCACAAACAAAAAGAGAACCTTAATCCTCCGATGCCAATCATAAAACCGAATAAAACCGATCCTGATCCTTTTACGAAGATAGGATAAAGGACGGGGCTCTATTTAAAACACCAAGCCCGGCCGGAAATTCTCCGGCGATAACAAGGGAAGGATATTTTTCGCAGGATTACCGGGAAATGAATAAGTAACGGGCAGACAGAGGTAAGAGGATGAGTAACATGATGAAGGCGATAAAAGGGGTTCGGAGAGCACCACGTGAAGTTAAGAGGCTTTGCCTTCACTCGGGTTTTCTGTGAAGGCTAAATCCAGTTTTATGCGAAGAAGCCACACACGCGGTTGACTTGGCATGAACCCGGGTTAATTTGTAAAACACAGAGGTCAGTTAAAATAAAAAAAAAATTTCTTCATTTTTGAAATATAAATTTTAGTGTTCGTATAATCTAAATCCGTTTCACCTCCCGTGTAAATCTGATTAAAACAAAAAATTGTTCAGTGATCAGACAGATAAAAATAACTGGGACATTTTTATTCAATAACATGATCATAATAAGCGGTCTGATTTTTTGGGGTATTTCTTTTTAAATATGTCATTTACTGAACAATGATATGGTCATAACAAAAGCCCACAGAGGAACATATGTCAGCTCTATGGCTCTACAAGTTCCTACTAGAATTGTATAGCTCCTTCTCTCGGACTAGCTATAAATGTGATGGAGATGAATCGAATCTGATGTAAATATTTCCGCCTCTCATCTTGTAAGCATATATATCCATCTCCTTATTTGTATACCTTACATCTCAGCGTAACACCACTTGTAATGAGAGCATCAGTTGACTCTTTAGAGGTAGGAAAAAATAAATCGAAAATATAACGTTGCCGAAGCTCATGAAACCTCAAAAGATTGGATGAATTTTTTAAATAAATAAAATAGTAACGATTCGTTATTCTCTTCCTTCATGTTGGCTCAAATCTTTCAATTAAGGCTATTTGGAGACCTAGCGCAGAGTAGTGTTCGTTTACTAACGCTTTTCCTTTACATTTAATGCCAGGCTGTGGAATTTTCTTCTTGCTTCTATAATCTTAGGTAACTCAAGAGCCGGGACAAATGCTTGCTTTGGAACTGGGTCGCACTCTCTGGGTAAACGGTATTCTGGAAGTTTCTTTTCGTGGATTATTCGAGGAAATATTTAACATAAGTAAAAATGCGCCTAAGTTTCTTCGGAGCAATCGAGTTTTCTTATAGCGTATAATCAAGCCCACCGAAAATAGATCTATCTTTCGGTGGTCTCGTGGTGGCCTGTCCTATATTGTTGCCAACCGCACGATTATGGCTAACTTTAACCTTGAATAAAATCAAAACTACTGAGGCTTCAGGGCTGCAATTTGGTATGTTTGATGATTGGACGGTGGATGATCAACATACCAATCTGCAGCCCTCTAGCCTCAGTAGTTTTTAAGATCTGAGGGCGTACGGACAGACAAAGCCGGCACAATAGTTTCCTTTTCAGAAAACTAAAAAGGGATGCCAAAACTGAGAAACAATGGTTGAACCAGCCATCAAAAAAATAAAGATCAGAACACGCATGACGCGTCGTAACATTATTATGTGTATACTCTTGTGTGAACAAGTGTACATTTGTAATAAACATACATGTGTTATAGTTGAAAAATAGCCTTCGACACATCTCCGCCCTCAGTTCTGTGCTGAGACAAATCTAATCAAAACGGACAGCTAAAAATATATAAAAAGTGAATCTTTTCGTAACGATGAAAAGACTGACCTAGCCGTCTCTTCGGCTCCTTCTACCACGTCCCTGATGTTAAGTATATCTTAGTTTAATCCAGACCACTGAGCTGATTAACAGCTCTTCTAGGGCTGGCCCGAAGGATTAGATTTATTTTAAGTGGCTAAGAACCAACTGGTTACCTAGCAACGGGACCTACAGCTTATTGTGGAATCCGAACCAGATTATGACGAGAAATTAATTTCTACCACCAGAAATAAATTCCTCTAATTCTTAATTGGGCGGTCGGAGAGTCGAACGCTGGGCCAACAGCGTGCTAGCCGAGAGCTCTACCCACCCCTCCAATGAAGAACTGTCTCTGATGTTACTTCGTACGGGTTAGAAAATTTGTAAAGTCACTGCTGACCCAACACTCCACTAAATTGGAAGGCAACGATACTGTGAATTTTCTGGACCGGTTGTTACCTGCAGTAGAAAAACGGCCCCAATTAATGTCAGTCAGAGTCCGGTTTGCAAAATTAAAAGCTTTCCTGGTATGGATGGAATTCACTGTCGAGTGAGTCCTTTGTTATGCCGCACTTGACAAATGGAAATATTTTCTTTGTATCATGTCAACAGCAGTTCGGAATTTTTAGATTTACTCCCATGATTGCAAACTCTATTTTTATCAAGATTTCACACATAAATAAATACCCAAGTAAACGTTAGCTACGCACATATACAATTTAGGATTTGAACGCTTGAATAAACCAATCATATAAAAATAATTGCAGAAAAAAGGATAATAGCTTAAACATCAGAAGTACAACAAGCAGATCGTAAAACTTACACGAAACTAAAATACCACAGACATATCTACAGCGTCACACAGCCTAATCATACTGAATTCCTCATAACAACACGGATATAGACACAGTCACGTTCTATGGATTAAACATTTAGCCAATAAAATGGAACACTAGCAGAGATCCAGAAAGAGGGTTCCCATGGGATGGAAGGGGTGAGAAAGAATGCTTTAGTGAAGGGAACTAGCTTTTGAAATGCAACACTTAAAGGCTGAAGTTGACAGATCTTATTGCAGTTCAGAGTTTTCCCAAAGAGAGAAGCCTAGGCAAACGTTCTAGGCAAACGTTAAGTGAAAATGGACAAGAGAAAGCAGAGCGAAAACTGCATACATTTAAAGAGGTGAAGGACTCTTTGCAAGGTGTGACTCGGTGATGAATCAAGGGACAGCAGCCAAGGGGAAAAGGAGGAGAAGGATCCGGATACTTGATGACAGCCCCAAAACAGCAAAGGGGCAGGACGTCAGAGGATTAACAGGAAATGAAAAAGCGAAGTGAAGGATGCCCCTAAAAAAACATTCCAGAGTCGTCGCAACATTCCAGTGTAATGTTACGATATGCATGCGACAAAGGGGGACCAAGCACTTCTATATCTGCTTGCTTCTCTCCAGAACCAACCAAAGCAAATTTATAAAGAGACTTCGGACGCCCCTCCAAAACCGTCGTGTTATAAAGACCATCAAGGACTACCCCGCCGGAAGGTCTTCCAAGGGAGGAATTTTGTCAGCGAGAGAAGTCTGAGTAAACGTTAGCATAAAAAATTTCTGGGAAGCATAAATGGTTGTCGACCCTTCATCAAAATAAGTTCTGTTTTTTTGTCCATCTCTGCTCAACGATTTACTAAGTCCATAAGTTACTAAGTAACTTATATATAACACATCCCATTTTATAGTGTATATAAGTTACGTTCATCATTCTTCCCGCAATAAAAGGCTAGCATTTTCGGTTACCTCGAGCATAAATAACAAAAAAAAACAAAAAAAATACATGCTCTATTGAGTTTATATGTTCCTTAATGGTTCTTATTAGGATTTAAAAAGGGGATCCCAGAGAAAGTCAACAGCCGTGAAAACTTAACACAGCTTTGTCTCATCCACAATCTACAGCAAACCAGGTAGGGCTTAATGCTTCAGGCATTTCCAGAAAAATTCCACTATAAAAGAACAATAAGACAATATTTTTCCAAACGAAACAAGTCTACTACACTACCTTAAAACAATTCACCTTGTATTTTAATAATTTATTTACATTTTTATCTATTAATGATTATTTTACTAATTCATCTTTTTTTCTTTTCTTTTCTGATAACTGATCTCTTCTTTCTGTAATTTCTTATCATCTTCTTTAACTTCTTTCAAATGAACACCATACGCTTTTGAAGCTGGAACTTCAAGTCAATGGCCCCTGTACGCTGGCTCTATCCGAACAGGGGTTTATCTTCTGGATAATAATAATAATAATAATAATAATAATAATAATAATAATAATAATAATAATAATAATAATAATAAAACAGACAGACGCCTAGCAAGAACAGTAACCCATTTAACCCCTGCCATATTAAATGTGTCTGTGTCCCGATACACATCCCAAAGGGCGTTAAAGCTAAACAAGTTTACGCAAACGTGATTCACCAGCTCCTTCATCAAGCCGAGGCACAGATAAACATCAAAGAGGAACTGAATTTACCTGGAAACTTTCGAGCCAGTTGACTCCCTAGTAGCCACTAACTTCCCCTTTAGCGAATTTCTGTTTTAATAAGCTACTGGTCATAGGAGAGAACAAAAGTTATGAGCCTTCCTGGGAATTTGAGAAGAGCGTTTCGGGTTGAGCTCTTCTCTCTCGGAGTCATACGGTAGTTAGGTAATACAAGTAGTGAAGGAGGAAAAATACGGATTACAGAATCGGCATGTAGGAAGAGACCGTGCTTGTCCTTTACATGCGCATCCTGTGTGCCCAAGCAAGCACAAAACATAAACACGTATTTTTGAATTTATCATTTCTGGTGGTGAGACGTAAATGACAACAAAAAATGGACTGCATAATCAGAACAACGTATAAAAGCGTATTTACGAATTTATGACAATGCTAACCGTGAGAACTGGTGTTACCTATCCATTCTGGTATTATCTCGTTCATCTCCTTTTCTGATTCCTATAATCTTCCATCTTTCGTTCTCCTTGCTTACTACATCGAACTTAGGCTAGGTAAGCGCTTTAGGTTGTTTGCCCATTGTTCTTTGTTTACAAAAATCAACATATGATATTTCAATGGCCGGTTCCTCGTTAGCAAAAGAAATTGGGATTTATTTTTCATTTTTATTTCACATACTCTGTGCTGTGAGTAAAGCGTTTACTTTTAAAAATCAGCATAATGTCAGTTATGCTGATTGTTAAATAGGACATGAAGACTCACAGGAAAACACTAAGAAAAAACTGAAGAAAAAATGAAGCCGTAATCGAAGGTCAAAAGGCAAATAAATTAACATGGCCAAAATGGTAATGATTATGAAGGTAAAGAAAAGTATGTTAAGGATAAAAAAATTTAGAGGAAACAATTATTAAAAAATGTATGAAAAAGGGTGAATGGATGAACGAGAACCACACAAATTAACGAAGAAACACGAAAGAAACAAGATAACACATCATAATCACATCATGAACATGTCAAAAATTTTCATCCAATGATTCCACCAGTTCAACATATCAAAACTTCATTACAGCCTCCTATGAAAACAAGAGCCTGTGCTAGCATAAAGCCAGCTTAATCCAAAACAAAATCCAAATTTAGCCACCCCACGCTCCTTAAGGTGAGCTAACAAAGACGTCATCCGAATAATCAGACCCAGTAGTTTTCCCCCCTCAAATATGACCTGATCTATATGCAAAGTTATGGAGATTATAATAAAAAGGGCCATTAAAGCAATTTATTTTTACAAAGCCTTGTGTCAGAACAGGAGCTTCCGACCACCTGATGATCGCGGTGGCGCGGGATGGTTGTTCTAGATAATGGCCTCCACTGTCTTAACTACTTTACTTCAAATTTGTTATTCGTCTTTCAACATTACTAATAATTTTGTTATTCTTCTTTTTTTTAATATTACTCATAATTTTGTTATTCTTCTTTTAACATTACTAATAATTTTGTTGTTCTTCGTTAACATTACTAATAATTTTGTTATTCTTCTTTTAACATTACTAATAATTTTGTTGTTCTTCGTTAACATTACTAATAATTTTGTTATTCTTCTTTTAACATTACTAATAATTTTGTTATTGTTCTTTTAACATTACTGATAATTTTGTTATTCTTCTTTTAACATTACTAATAATTTTGTTATTCTTCTTTTAGCATTACTAATAATTTTGTTGTTCTTCGTTAACATTACTAATAATTTTGTTATTCTTCTTTTAACATTACTAATAATTTTGTTGTTCTTCGTTAACATTACTAATAATTTTGTTATTCTTCTTTTAACATTACTAATAATTTTGTTGTTCTTCGTTAACATTACTAATAATTTTGTTATTCTTTTAACATTACTAATAATTTTGTTGTTCTTCGTTAACATTACTAATAATTTTGTTATTCTTCTTTAACATTTTTAATAATTTTGTTATTGTTCTTTTAACATTACTGATAATTTTGTTATTCTTCTTTTAACATTACTAATAATTTTGTTATTCTTCTTTTAGCATTACTAATAATTTTGTTATTCTTCTTTTAACATTACTAATAATTTTGTTATTCTTTTAACATTACTAATAATTTTGTTATTGTTCTTTTAACATTACTAATAATTTTGTTATTCTTCTTTTTTTTAATATTACTAATAATTTTGTTATTCTTCTTTTAACATTACTAATAATTTTGTTATTCTTCTTTTAACATTACTAATAATTTTGTTATGCTTCTTTTAGCATTACTAATAATTTTGTTATTCCTCTTTTAACATTACTTATAATTTTGTTGTTCTTCTTTTAACATTACTAATAATTTTGTTATTCTTCTTTTAGCACTACCATTAATTTTGTTATTCTTCTTTTAACATTACTAATAATTTTGTTATTCTTCTTTTAGTATTACTAATTACTTCTGTGCATCAACAGGATGATCATTCTTGGATCTACGTACTGCAGTTATACTCTTCCATTTCTTTATTTTTCCTTGGCATAGATTAAAAACCATTTCTCCTATTAATAATTTCTTCTAAGCATCAATAAAAGCAACTGAATTATCATCCATAGCTCTACGAATTTCAATTATATTCTAACATCTTTATTTTGTCACCTTAAAATAGTTTTAAACACCACTTTTCCTATTACTAATTTCTTCTGTACCTCAACAGAAGCAACTGAACTGAATTATCATTCTTAACTCTACGTATTTAAAGTATACATTGCCATTTCTTTACTATTTCTTTATCTTTGCCTAAGATTACAAAACAACTATCTTACTCTTACTATATCCTTTTTTGTTATTTACTTTCTTTTCAAACTATCTCCCTAAAAATGACTTAAGTGAAGTATTTTTCACACCTCTCTGTTATTTCAATGGCTATTTAATTTCTTATTATCATCTCCCTCAACTATAATAGTCTTTTTTACATAATTGTTGCCTTTTGAAATATAAAAACTCACTAAATCATGAGTGACTTACACATGAAATTATTATTATATATATATATATATATATATATATATATATATATATATATATATATATATATATATATATATATATATATATATATATATATATATATATATATTCATGTGTACAAAGCAAAACAAAATAATGTCTACCAATTTTTCAGTGTTTCGGATATCATAACCACATTATAATACCCAAAACGCAAAAGAAGATTTTACATAGGAATACAGAACTGTTGAAAAACTCACACAAAACTAGTACAAGAAAATCACGGAAGAAAAACAAACACCAAGCTTTTCGGAACAAAACACGAGCAGAAAAATATCAACAAGGACTGGAGAGCATTTAAAACCGAATAAAATGAATATTCAATTAAATAAAAACCGAAATGCATCAAAAGAATGCTAACTGAAAATAAACGGGCTTTTATTGCCTTCGCAGTGATCCCCATAAAAAAATATATATGTATGACATGCCCGCAAGGTCGAAAGCATCGTGTACCCGCAGGGCAGAATCGACCAAATCTGCGAGGAACATTCTCCCCCAAAATGATTTTTCACACCTCCCTTCTGTCGGACGAAGAGGTGGGAACAGGTAGAATAAATGAATGAACGAGTGGATGAATGAATGAATATGGAGGTTAAGCCGCAATCCCGGCTCGAGAAAAGAAAGAAGAGGTGCAAAGAAAAAAAAAAGGTATCTCGTGACGTCATCTCTGGCAGGAAAGGAGGCTTGTGAAGAGCGCCAGACCAGGCACTGGGGCAGAGCAGAGTAAGCCACTGCCTTTCTGTTTCAGATCAGTTTTCTTGAAAAGTTTTTATTTTTTCCAAGCGCTGTCTTGCTACTTTTCCAAGTTAAATTTATCTTTTTTCATGGTCAGGAGCCCGAGACGGGCAAAGCCAGGCAATTCAACCTTAGACACTGTCTGGAATGTGTACCTTAGATGGTCCAGAGTTTTACCTCTGCAAAGAGATAATTACCTAATATGACAGATCTTGGAAATCATGTTCTTTGAAGCGTAGAAACTCTCAGCTGTTTTCATTCACAACGAAACTATCTCTAGTTGTGAAGTAAAACTGAAGACCGAAACTCCCATTCAATTACACCGCTAAATGTCATTATCGACATACTACTTGATTTAACAGAGTAAATATCTCAAAGGAATGACATAGACCCAGACTTTTGTCTCACACCTTTAAGGCAGACAAGATGATCTATTTGAAGCAATCTTTCTGCAATTCAGATAATGTAAAACCTATTTTACAAGTTACAAAAAACTGACAGAACGTTATGTGAAATATAATGGAAATTCATCTTAGAAGGAAATGAAAACCTGAGGGGGGGGGTTATGGAAAATAGTTCCTTTAAAAGAATGTTCTTTTTTCCTTCTTACTGCCCTCTGCGCTGGAGAGACTCAGAATCTTCGTAGTTATTTCCGTCAGAAACTTTCGTACTCAGATGTGTAAAGCTCTCCAGTTATCTAATCCTCTGCTTTCTGGCAATAATGAGGTGTATATACAACGCAGAGCAATATTTTTCATTGTTTTAAAATGATAAAAAGGCAGTCATACTTTTTTTTTTCTACAGAAATATAAATATATTATGTATAAGAACTTCAGATTATCATTAACCAACACTATATCACGAATTTCGTCTATTTCATTGGTATTTAATGTCTAAAACACAGATTCTGCCTGTCACCGAAATTGCTATGGAATGTCTGTGCATAAATATAAAAGGACAGTTATTTTCTATATACAGATTAATGGCTCAATGGGTATCGCAACTTACGGGGATAATGGAGATCCATCTATCCATTCCCAAGGGATAACAGCACAAATGCAGAAACTCAAAAAAACAAGTAAAAAATGCGCCGAATTTTCTTCGGCGCAATCGAGTTTTCTGTATAGCGTATAGTACTATATGAAATTCTCACCCATAGCCCAACAAACTTTCAGCCGCGGCCCACGAAACTTTCAGCCACGGCCCAGTGGTGGGGTGTCCTATAGCGTTGCCAGACGCGCGAACATGACTAACCTTAACCTAAATAAAATCAAAACTACTGAGGCTAGTGGGCTGCAATTTGGTATGTTTGATGATTGGAGGGTGGATGACCAACATACCAATCTTCAGCCCTGTAGCCTCAGTAGTTTTTAAGATCTGGGGGCGAACAGACAAATAGCCATCTCAACAGTTTTCTTTTACAGAACCCCCCTGCCCCCACACAACAAAAAGGAGGGGCAAACATCACAGAACCACTGCCTACAGGAGCAAGAACAGTCACTCTTGAACTTGGTCGACGACGAACTTCAAGTTCCCATTTGACCTTTGATGACCTTTCATGAGTTTTCATCGAGTGCCGAGGATCGGGCGCTTGGATTTGTCGCGTAATTAGCACCTGACGGTCGGCAGAATCTTTCTTCAAAGCTTTCGCGTCATATTTTCGAAAACCTCGGTTCCTGAGTATTGTCTAGCCCTGATGACCTTACGGAGCGGAAAGTGAGGTCGCTGTCGAAACAACCGAACGAGCCAGCGAATTGCAGCCGCGACTGGGGACACACACACACACACACGAATCTCATTAACGTAATTGGACTTAGCCCCCCTAATCAACTTTCACGGCAAGGGAGAAAGAATAATCAAAACTTTATTTGATCAATCAAGAGACTCGAAAATTCACAAAAAAAAAGTAAAAAAAAATGGAGGAAATAAAATTTCTCTGACCAAATTCCATACGGCCGAATGGAGTGAAACGACCGGAGTCGCGTTTTGATGGTAAGTTATAGTAGTGATCAAGTTGCATATCTCGTTTTTTTTTGTCACAGACCATAAGTTGAGTCTTTCATGATATGTCTGAGGTTTCATATAAAACATAAAAGCCTTCTCAGAGACAAGCCTCTTTACTAGTGATTTCCTTTTGATTGTCTGGAAATGTATGTATGTATGTATGTATGTATGTATGTATGTATGTATGTATGTATCAATCAATCTCATGTGTGTATGTCAATCAATCTCAGAGAGATTGATACATACATACATACATACATACATACATACATACATACATACTATGTATGAGAGAGAGAGAGAGAGAGAGAGAGAGAGAGAGAGAGAGAGAGAGAGAGAGAGAGAGAGTTTGTAACAATGTCCCTGTACTTTCAACTGGTATCATCACAGTCAAGATTTCCAGTCACGATATTTCAGGAGAGAGAGAGAGAGAGAGAGAGAGAGAGAGAGAGAGTACCTTTTGATTCCATTAACTTCTTTATTTCCGGGTGGAGTCCAACTAAAAGTGGCCCCCTCCTCCCCGCCCTCCATCGGGAAAACAGGAATGTTTGCTGAGCTTCTTCGTCTGAGAGCGATTGGTCACGGCATGACTTTGTCGCGTGGAAAATGGGTAAACGGGTATAGATAAGGTAAAAGATTATTATAGCAAGAATAGATCAACTGCTATAAAACTAATAAGGTTTTCAATAGACTATAAACATTACGCACAATTACAACTAATAGATACAATATTACAAAAAACAAATTGATTTGATAAGCAAATTCAATATGAAAATCGACAAACTGAGAATAAAAATGCTTTATCCGGTTATCACTCACCTGCTCAAATTGCATTGACAAGGTGATCATCGGCAATTTCACGCAATCTTGCAAGATCTCCGCATTACGCATTTTGACTCCAAATGTCTTACATAAACGACTGATTACTTTCCCTTTTCTCAGTGCATCTCTCTGATACACACACACACACACACACATATATATATATATATATATATATATATATATATATATATATATATATATATATATATATATATATATATATATATATATATATATATATATATATATTATATATATATATGTATATACACATATAAATATAAATAAATATGTATAAATACCTATATATATATATATATATATATATATATATATATATATATATATATATATATATATATATATATATATATATATATCGCTCTCACTAAAGGTTTCAAAATAACAGCTGGAACTGATCCAAGGGCAAGAAAAAAAAAGTACCCTGAAAGCGAGAGGGGAGCATCTGGTATCAGTTCACAATCTGACGAGAGAACGCTGAACAAATTATAACTTGGTAATTGAAAACAACTTTAATGGAAAGAGATAAGACATTTATCCATAACTCGTTTACGCACGTAAGAAGAGAGACCAATTGACAATTCCAACACTAGCGATAAAAAAATCGAAGAAAAATAAGTACGAGGGAAAGGAAAGCCACTAATAAGTAGAACACGATCGTGATAAAAATAAATAAATAAAAAAAATAAATAAATAAATGTGGGTCAGCCCAGACTACATCAGCTCCACTACATGATGGCTGCATTGTTCCTTTGAAATCGTTCGTTGATTTCAAACAATGAGATATTAATAGTTCTTTTTGATCAGCTCTTTTATTTATTTTTTTTTTTTCCAAACGCCCACTGCCAATGGATCAGAATCCGGGTTAAGGCTTGTTTTGCCAAAGGTCGCTTAAAAAAAATTAAACATTAATGTTAATTATTCAATTTAAACGGGTGCCATTAAATAATCAGAGGGAGAAGGAGTCATTGCATACGTAATGTTATTTAACAAACCTGATACGATGTATCTCAAAATTTTGACAGAGAAAGTAAGACAACCAAGAGAAGAATTAAAGTAAGAGAGTGGACTGGTCGAGTGGTTTGAAAGTTTTAGAATGAAGGTGAAGTTACTATAAGTGGAGTCACATTATTGTTATTATTACTCGTCTGTTGCAATACTTGCTGGAGAATCAAAATGCTACAAGAAGCCACGGACCCCTATAGAGAGAGCAGCCTAGCACGGAAAAAGATGTAGAGAAGTGAGGCGTTAGGAATAATAAAGGTAAAATTATAAAATCATGATATGGAATGCATGTGAACCTGTTTAGTAGAATCCATTTTTACCACTTACTTTGACCTTCTGAACGCACAGAAATCTACGTTAGACTTGACAGAAATGAGACGCATGCTGATGAAGGTAATTTGATAAAAGCAATCAGTCTAGTGATTAATAAAGAGAACCCTGTGTTAGATTATGCATGCATGACACCGACAGATTCGGTGTAAATGGGGTTCTGAGACAAAGGGTGTTATGAAGTCTTGGTCGTGTGATGTTTTGGTCGGTGGAGTAATATGTGCGGAGATAGTAAGAACAGGAGTTTAAGGTTAATGATACGAAAATAAATGGTGAAAGGAGTGTGGGCTGTGTAAAGACTGCTGGTGATACGGCGTTAGCTGATTCATACAGGCATTTGAAAGGAAGGAAATAGATAATGGTAGGATGAGAGAAGAGGCGATTTGCAACATTAGCGAAGGAAGGAAAGTACAAAAGGTTTGAAAGAGAAGTGAAGCGTATATCCGTGCAGGTGAAATGCAAGAACTCATTTAAAGTTGAGATAACAAAAAAACCAGTGCTGAGTTGAACTTGTGTTACATCTGTGAGAAATGTTGAAATATGAAGAGGATGGAGTAAACAGGTTAGAGGGATCACAAGTTTGTGTGTGTGTGTGTGGGTGTTTCCGTGGTCTAGCCAAGAGTAAGGAGGAGAAAAGTGTGAAGTATTAAGAAAGTCTCAAAGGGAGGAATATAGACAGACATGGAAAATGCTAGCAGGACGGAGAAAAAATGATACTGGAAACGCAAGGCCATATGCAATCTAGACGTGAGTGAGCGTGGTATATGGGGTATATTTGGGGAACAGCCAAACGCGGAACTGTAAAAAGCGGCTTAAGTTACAGAAATGTGAGCACACTGGGTTCGTTCATGCCCAAGTCAATAGTTACAAGGTTAAACATGGCACAAAGTAGCGTTTCTCTCTCTCTCTCTCTCTCTCTCTCTCTCTCTCTCTCTCTCTCTCTCTCTCTCTCTGGAATCAATCCCTACTAAAAAGAAACGACCTTTTAAATAAAAAGTATTATAGATATACGTACGTATAACTTATAATCTCCTAGGTGTAAGCTATTTCCAAAGGTATAGTTAAATTCGTTATTAAAAGAAATTTGTGGCTTAATATTTGCTGACATTATACATACATAATACATATATATATATATATATATATATATATATATATATATATATATATATATATATATATATATATATATATATATATATATATATATATAGAGATGTGAGTAAGTAAGAGAGAATGACAGATGCGAAAATGAACATGCATCTTGTCATTGAATATTTTTCAAAGGAAATTAAAAGCAGCTTTGGGCCGTAAATAATTGACAGACTAATAAGCTTCGTGCTTCGAGTACGAAAGCAGAATGAGGTCACTTGTGGAATTAGATATCAAACGATAGAATTTTCAGTTGTTTCGTTAAAAGCAATATTCATGAACATGGTAATAACAAAATTAGTTCGTTAGTGGGTTATTATGCAAAAGCCAACGTAGGAATTTTCTCATGCACACGCACACACACACATATATATATATATATATATATATATATATATATATATATATATATATATATATATATATATATATATATATATATATATATATATATATATATATACATATATAAATATATATATGTATACATCCATATGTGTATATATATTATATATATATACATATGTATACACACAAGATGCAATCACTAGCAAATTGATCAACAAAAAAGTTTGAGAGAGACATAAGACATACATACATATATGAGAGAGAGAGAGAGAGAGAGAGAGAGAGAGAGAGAGAGAGAGAGAGAGAGAGAGAGAGAGAGAGAGAGAGAGTAAACGCAGCGAGCAGCACACGCGAAAGCGAAAATAAAGCATTAGCCCTCCAATAAGCGAGGAAATATCAGCGGAAGGCCCCGAACGGTCCTGTCTAATTTCGCACTTCATGTTTGGGAAATGAGTCGCCTCGTCCGAGGGAAATAGACTCCTTCCCAGGCATCTGACATCCTATCTCCCTGAATTGTGCCTCTGTAAGACGGCCAAAAGGAGGAGGGGCGGTTTCAGTAACAGCAGCAGCAGCAGCAGAAGGAAGAGGAGGAGGAAGAAGATGGACGAAAGGGGAAAATGGGAAAAATGCTAATGAGGAGCAAGACATTTTGAGCGAATGCTTAAGAGATGAATGCTGGCTGAACTGCATGGCTGAAAACAATGCAACTGGCAAGGGGCCACGCACAAGCATTTTTCTGTGACAGGGTCGTACCGTCAGTGCACCTAACGCGGTGCACTGTAGGCATTAATTAAGGTTCTTTGCAGCGGCCCTTCGGCCCCTAGCTACAACTCCCTAATCATTCCTTTTACTGTACATCCGTTCATATTCTATTTCTTCCGTCTTACGTACCACTTTCTCCTAATAACTGTTTCATAGTGCAACTGAGAGGTTTTCCCCCCTGTTACACCTTTCAACCCTTTTTACTCTCAATTTCCCCTTACTGGGTGAATGACCTCATAGTTCCCAGCGCTTGACTTTTGGCCTAAATTTCATGTTCCAAATACAGTTCTGTTCTGATTTATAGATCCGCTGATCAGTCTGGTTCGTTGACCAAATCAATGACAAGTAGTTAATTTCAATACACTACTAACCTGTGTAATGGATGCCTGCTTGTATGAATGAATAACAGATGAATTAACCGTAACGAAAAAGCTAATTATAGGAATTTCTGTGCAACTACCTCAGAAACTATCTTTAAAAAAAAATAAAGGAACTATATACTGCCCTTCGATCAAATGAACAATTTAATGGAAAAAAATATCGGCAAATTGCACTGTTCAATTCCTGACAAGTAACTTGATTGAATCGCTGAAAGACCAGAGAATGATTAATGACTTGTTTAGTCAGTGATGAAAGGTAAAAAAAACAATGAGAATATTAAGAGATTAAACTTAATAAGAAGCTCTCTCAATGAGGGCCATCAAACTCACAAAACGAACCGACGGAATTCATAAGTGGCTGGTCGCGTAACTTTTGATGTCAGACCTGATAAGGTTTGACTTCACTTTCCGATTCATTTTAAAACGACGTCGATGAAATTGAACGAAATGAAGAATGCCAGCGTAATAATATCATCCACTTTGCGAGAGACTGATTGCTCTGCCCTTTCTCAAACGCTTCCTAATATTACGGGAACTCAATCGTTCAGACATTTCGCAAAATGGGAATTTATAGAAGTCTGGAAAAACAGTTCCGGGCCATTTAGATCATCTCGAAATTCGTGAAGAATTACCACTCATAATGACGAGCGTATTACCAATGTGAAGGACGATTTGTCTCGAAATGTGTTAAATTACCTCACTCTATAATGGGAATTGTTACGGCCAACCCCGATTACTAGACAAGAAGCTACATTATATTCAATCAGTCCGTGTGCTGATTGAATTAGCTTTAAATAGTTATGACACACACACACATACTGTGTGTGTATGTATATTAATGTGTAGCATATATATATATATATATATATATATATATATATATATATATATAATATATATATATATATATATAAGTAAACACAAAAATCGCTCACTTATTCTGCACATACTATTCACATATGTACTGTATATATAGAGAATACACATGATATATATACTGTATATATATATATATATACAGGTGTATATATTTATATATATATATATATATATATATATATATATATATATATATATATATATATATATGCAATAGCCCAAACAAATGAAATTCTGATCAAATTCTCCTTGTAATTGTTAATAATAATAATAATAATAATAATAATAATAATAATAATAATAATAATAATAATAATAATAATAATAATAATATCTCGAGTCACTTTCGTTAATTACCCTGTAAAATGTAGGACCCTTTTTTTTCCTACGGCACACATGCACAAACTGTTAGTGAGTAATGTTAACCCATTTAATAACTGCATGCTAATCAATCAATGAAACAGGCAAATCGGCCTTAGAACTATCAGTAAAAAAAATATCACATATGTGTCATAATAGCTGGTATGACCAAGGAAGGAGGTTACGAAATTTTGTCCTGGGTATTTTAAGGGGAAGTAGCCTGAAGAACCAAGATTTTTTAATCAATACTATAAAAGAATAGCATAAATTTTGAAAGATACAAGTGCAAAAAGTTATTAAACACAAAATAAATATATTAAACACAAAATAAATATATAAGAAAATATCGGTCTTCTGATACGTATATAATTGCATATTAGTAAGTATTTGATCTCTCCAGAGAGAGAGAGAGAGAGAGAAGTATCCGTGTGGATACGTAAGGGAGAAAATAAAGAACACAATATCACAGTCTCCTGATATATATGTGTAAAACACACACACACACAGAGAGAGAGAGAGAGAGAGAGAGAGAGAGAGAGAGGAATATGGAAGTATCCATATGAATAATTAAGGAGGAAAATATATAGGAAAAGATCACAGTCTCTTAATACATAATTGTATTAAGTGCCTGACCCATGAGAGAGAGAGAGAGAGAGAGAGAGAGAGAGAGAGTTCCCGAACCCTACCGCATTCCCTGACAGAATTCCAAAGGCGATCCCGACGCTGTCGAAACCGGGGAACACAACGGAACAGACGCTGAAACGACACACCGGAGGGGGAAACAAATAAAATAGGAGACGAACCCAAACAAAGGCGTCGCGATGAGACCGGACTTCGGGTTCAAAGAGACGCAATGGTCCGGATGAAGCTTCACTGAAGTCCGTGCATTTAAAATGATTCAAATTGAAGCCGGATTTACCCTGAACAAAACTGAAACCGGATTTTTACTAAATCGTGATATAACAAACATCAAAAGGAATTTTGGCGACTGAGTGGTTTTCCAGTTTAATTCATTTCATGGCCAAAGATACCAGCTTACAAGCTATACGTGTATACATGCTCTCGTGCGTTACAAACACGCTCAATCAAATACACTCATAGGCATAAATAAATAAACTTACATGTATAAAAATATAAATGTATGTTATACAAATGTATATGTACAAATATATAGTGTATATATATGTTATACAAATGTATATGTATAAATGTATTTGTATATGTATATATGTTATACAAATGTATATTTATAAATGTATTTGTATATGTATATATGTTATACAAATGTATATGTATAAATGTATTTGTATATGTATACTCGTATATGTTATACAAATGTATATGTATAAATGTATTTGTATATGTATATATAATGTATGTGTTATACAAATGTATATGTATAACTGTATTTTTATATGTATATATACAGTATGTATGTATCTATATAACATCTAATTCTACATATATGTATATATATATACGTACAACCGGAAGGAATATAAAATAATAAGAAGAATCAGAAAAAAACTCACTCATTAATGCAAAACGGGTAATGACATCATTAAAACTGTACTTTTTCTCTTTTCTTGCCTTTCCCCAAAAATACATTTCCACCCGGGCGGAAAGCGGAGTATTGTCGCTTACATTTTAAAAGAGTCATCCCGCTTTGCGATCTAATCCAGGCTTTTGTGGACTCACGCCGCATTGCAAATCGTGATCCTATGGAGGCACAGAGAGAGAGAGAGAGAGAGAGAGAGAGAGAGAGAGAGAGAGAGAATAAACACAGGTTCTTGTATCCATTATTAATCAGTTAAAAATGAATGTGTGGATAATACGCACAAACACAACACACAAACACATACACAAAAATATATAAATGTTTGTGCATATATACATATATATAATTTAAATATACATATATATAATTTAAATATACATATATACACATATATATATATATATATATATATATTATATACTGTATATGTGTGTGTAACACATGAATTTTATGTAAACAAACAAACATTAAAACGAGACGTAACGAACAGGTATACAGACTGATCTGCGCGACCTCTTTGTAATGGCATAACAAGGAAAAGTAATTTTTAAAAATAGCGTATAAACATACCTTACATAAAAAGTTGTTTCCTTGGCATTTTTTGCACATTAGAGTGGTTCCCAACCTTTTATTTGGCAATGCCCCGCCTAATCACCTCTAAAAAATTGATGCCCCCTGAAGTGATATATATTATTATTCAAAAAAGTGAACTCCTGTTCACGTGGAGGAACCTAAAGGGCATTAACTTTAGGTTTAAACATTCTCGAACTGGTCCCCCTTAAAAATCTTATTGACCCCCTATGGGGGGTACACCCCACTGGAACCACTGCATTAGAGGGAAAACCTAAGCAAGCGACTACTCTAAGGGGGGGGAGGGAACTACGAGAGTGCTTCCGGAGGAAACAGTGACTAAGAGATTTTCCAGGAGGAAAATCTATAGATGATATTTTTACTGCATGAGGAAATACTATATAAAACAATAAATTTTTATCGCATCACCGTGATTTATATACAAGCCTCAAGCTATAAATGTCGTTTAATATCCAATTCGCTCTACCTCGGAAATAATACATGAATATATGTAAACCGAACATATATATATATATATATATATATAACATACACACACATATATATAAATAAAAGATTACTCCAGGAAGAAAAACTATGGTGTAACTACACCATGAAGGAAAACTGTATTGGAGAATACTCCAGGTAGCAAAACAAGGTAAGTAATTACTCTAAAAGGAAAAAAACAATTAACGAAAAGTACTTCACGAACAATACGTCGTTACTTCGCTTCACTGCCCTTTGCTAAGAACACGGAAACTATGAGGATAAGACTAAAAGATTTTTTTATGGGAATCGTTCTCCAGTACGCATGCGTGTGCTGTAGGTATATATATCTTTATAAATTGTATGAAATCTCAATGTCTCTGTATAACGGTAACAAATGACACACGTAAACTTTTAAAAAGAGGAAAACAAAGGTAACAATGAGGCAAAAAAATTATATTACAAATAAACGCAGCAAAAACTTCATCAATTTTTCATTTAGTTAAACAAATATGAAAATTTACTAGAAACATCTTATAGCATTTTACTAAGGATGACCAGAAACAAGAAACAAAATAACCTGGAAGGAGGAGGAGGAGGAGAGAGAGAGAGAGAGAGAGAGAGAGAGAGAGAGAGAGAGAGAGTTGCAAATGCCATGGAGTGACATGAACAAGGATAAAAGCAGGTCACCATCTTTACGTAGAGAGAGAGAGAGAATGACATAAACGAGGATACATGCTAGTCACCATCTTTAAGTATGTGAAGAAGAAGAAGAAGAAGAAGAAGAAGAGGAAGAGAGAGAGAGAGAGAGAGAGAGAGAGAGAGAGAGAGACTGACATAAACGAGGATACATGCTAGTCACCATCTCTAAGTATGTGAAGAAGAAGAAGAAGAAGAAGAAGAAGAAGAAGAAGAAGAAAGAAGAAGAAGAAGAGAGAGAGAGAGAGAGAGAAATTCATCGGATACGTGACCATGTCACAGAATAGCGTTTTTCCCCCTTCTTCTTCACTTTCCTCTTCTTCCTTATAACAGAATTATAGCCTGGTGGAGGTGGGGAGGGAGGAGACCGTCTGGCTGCGGTCCACATCTGTCCCACTGAACGATTTCATCCCACGGCCAAATAATCCAATCAATTCGCCATAAAAGAAGACGGACGACGATAAGAGAGAGAGAGAGAGAGAGAGAGACTGACTGAGTAGCCATGAATGACATAAGCGAAGATGAAACCTGGTCATCACGTATATGAAGAAGGGAGAAGAGAAGAAGGAGAAGAGAGAGACTAATTGAATGGCTATGAATGACATGATCGAGGATTAAAATTGGTCACCATCCTTTCGTATATGGAGAGAGAGAGAGAGAGAGAGAGGCTGCATAAGCCACGAAAGAAGATAAAAAGTCGGTCACCATCTTTTGCATATCAGAGAGAGAGAGAGAGAGATGACGATGATAAAGACGCTGCGGACATCAATAAATCACCTCGGTGACGATTCTAAAACATCCCACATCCCTTCGTATTGACGTTTCCCGAATAACATCGGAACCAGTTCGTCCAGTTCGTTTCGACACGTTCAGTTCGTGATGCTGTTAGCGGAGGTTCGTTAAATTCGTATGAAAAAACAAACAGAGCGGCTCATTGGCTAATCGCACTGGGGAACGAAGGCACGATAGTGGGGTGATTGCCAATATCACTAAATGAAATTAATTAAAGTTATTAAGACAGGGGTAATTACAGTCGTGGCGTGCTGGGCTCGAGGTTATTACCGAGCTTGTTTTACTGCTCTCAGCGTTTCTAGAAATGTAAGTAAATTCTAGGTGCTATGTGAAAGTGAACTCTTTTCTCTTAAAATGATTTTTAACAGGATATCTATACAGATTAGAGAATAGCAGAAGCTATGTCAGTAAAATTGCAACACTTCCTATAGAGATAAGTAAATAGTAGATACTACGCAAACAGAATTGGAACACATCTCCCATAAAATTATTTTTAATAGTATTTCTATAAAAGATGTAATCAGTATATGCTATGTAATTATAATTTGAACATTTTCTATAAAGATATGTAAATAGTAGATGTTATGTAAATAGAATTGAACACATCTCTCATGAAATTATTTTTAATAGCATCTCTATGAAGATGTAAATAGTATATGCTATGTGAAAAGTGGAACACTTTCTCATAAAAGATTATTAACCAAATGCAAAGTGTAACTGAATTAACGTCACAACTGTAGAGGTGAGTGAAAAAAAAAAAAAAAAATCATAAGTAGCTACACATGAGACCGATGAAAATTTCACTCTAAACAAAATTAATAAGCAAAAATTTAATAACGACTGTCAGTAGTAAAATTGGAACACTCTCATATAAAGATTTTTAGTTACTCAACTAGCGTCACAACTGTGAGGTCAATGAAAAAATTAAAAAGGATCAAAAACCTTAAAGCTGCTTTACTTGTGACCAACAGAAAATTTTACTTCAAACAGAATTAATATATATAAAAAAAATTTAAAATATTATTGTCAGATAGTAAAACTAGAACACTTTCTCATAAAAGATTTTTAGCTACTGAACTAGCGTCACAACTGTAAGGTTAATGAAAAAATTAAAGGATCAAAACCTTAAAACGCTTCTTTACTCGTGACCAACTGAAAATGTTGCTTCAAACAAAATTAATATGAAAAAAATAAAAAAAATTTAAAATACGAATCTCAGCATATACACACGCTTCGAAAACAGACACCACTCTAAGGTCAAGGCTTAAGTTGAATTCTTAAATAGAAAAGGCTAGTTTCTGACCAAGAAAACATGCACTAATAATGGAAGAAAACGCTCTCTTCAAAGTTTAGGGCAGGAGGAAGCCAGCTGAAAGACGATGGCGGGGAATGAGGAAAGAGAGACGAAATAATAAAATAGGAAGACGAGGCGGAGAATGAGAAAGGTGGAAATTTTTTCCTTGAAGTTCTTTCAGTGAAAGGACTGGGCTCCATAACTCTCTAACGGCATTTTCTCAAAGGGAGGCTTCTTGCAACGAACCGTCACTCGGGTTCAGCGTGATTAGAATATTCTTGTATGTCAAAGCTTGTTATTTCTGCCAGAGTAGTTTGTATACACTCATGGCGTTCTGAACCTGGACCAAATATAAATCAAGATTGTTACTGTAGCTGCATGATGTCGATCCTTGAAATCATGGTGAAATAAAATATATAATAACCCAAATAAAATATAATAACAGACTCTATGATAACCTTTGAACACTACATAGCGCTCATGCCGTATGTTTTCTATTTTAACTATGAGTTCCTCCTTGGACGAGCCGGTAGAGTTCTCAGGTAGCACTCTGCTGCTGAGCCCGAGTTCCAGTCTCCGACCGGCCAATGAAGAATCAGAGAATTTATTTCTGGTGATAGAAGTTCATTTCTCGCTATAGTGTGGTTCGGATTCCACAATGGCTGGGTCCCGTTGCTAGGTAACCGATTGGTTCTGAGCCACGTAAAATAAGTCTAATCCTTCAGGACAGCCCTGGGAGGCTGTTAATCAGCTCAGTGGTCTGGATAAACTAAGGTATACATATCTACTTTAGTCATTTCATTATTTCGTTTTGTCCTAACCTCTGCATTACAAAGAAATGATACACAGAGTACAAACCAGAAACGTGACAATCTTACGGCTAGATCCAGAGTTAACGTGTTAATCTTAAACCTGGGTTAAACAACATATCTAAACAAAAAACACTGGAAGCAAACGAGCTCGAGCCTTAGACAAACATGTAAAAAGTCTGATTAGGGAAAAACGTAGAATCCTGAAAACAAAAGAAAATTATTTACATGTAATGGGCAGTACAGAAAATATTTACTTTGTGTCAAACAGACATATATATATATATATATATATATATATATATATATATATATATATATATATATATATATATATATATGTATATATATATATGTATATATATATAATATATATATATATATATAAAAAAATTATATATATATATATATATATATATATATATATATATATATATATATATATATATATATATATATATACATGTGTATGTATAATCACCAAGTACCACATCCCCCTTCTACACTTATCTGCCACAGCCACTGCACACTAAATTTACCAAGCCTTTCATCCTAATACTCCTGTTATATCTCACAACGATATGGAGACTTCAGAAACTATGCCACAACCAGGGACCAATCTAAATCGTTATTCATAATGAATAAAAAAAAAACTTAAGTTCCTTCATCGTTACTCATAATGAAAAAAAAAATTCAATTCGTATAACTTTCTTGGTGAAAATAAATATAACTTTTTTAGTCTAAAATAACTTGTTCCGTCTTCGTTACTCAGATTGGAAAAAAATTCAGTTCTTATAACTTTTTTGGCGAAAATAAATATAACTTTTTTTAATCTGTGAAAATTAATGTGTGCGCGAGGAAGTGGCGTATAAGAGCTTTCTGCCTAAAAGGAGAACATTATATTAGATTTCAAAGAATATACAAGAGAGACAGAGGGCTGTGCACACATAATGAAAGGACCATACATCACTGAAAAATTTTAACGATTTAATATCGAAGCAATATGAAAACACTAAGGAAAATATATGAAAGTTGCATCCGTCGGAATACTCAACCACTGAAAATAGGAAAATATTAAAAAAAAAAAAAAAAACAGTCGAACTGAACGAAACGTAATGCAAAGAAATTATGGGAAACGGGCTAAGCCAATTTGCTGTCTCTGGCGAAAATAATATTAGATTACTGAAACTGCACCTCATGAAAAATTCATCTGAGTTTTGCATAGGGCGTGAAGGCACGTAAAAGAATTACGCTTGGCGTTTTACAATGCGGGGTTACGTACGTACGACCGGGTCGTACTCACACGTAATTGGCTATTATGCGTCAGTGCTCAAAGGGAGATATATATATATATACATTATAATTAAATATACATAAATTCAAGTACAGTACATCCAATGTCTTTAGCTCGTATGCAACTGAAAATTAAGAGGCCATATACGAATATAAAGTGCTGTCTTGTTTATCGATACTAAGTAAATGTCCCTAGCTATAAGAGGCAATGATTCTCATGTGGTATTTGACATCTATCAGAAAATTTACTTTTCACAAATGAACAAAAAAGTTTTGTGTCTTTAAATGGGTATATCTCGGTTTTTTTTTTTAAACTTCGTTATATCGACTTAAGCATAATTTTCAATGGATTCATGAATCAAGATTTCCCCATTTCAGTATGTACATCAACATAAGCACCTGCAATTATCTGGTCATTGTGTATGTATGTATGTATATGTATGTATGTATACATATATATACATACACATATAAAATATAATTATATACATACATACATACAAATACACACACACACACACACACACACACACACATATATATATATATATATATATATATATATATATATATATATATATATATATATATATATATATATATATATATATATATATATATAATGTCTCTGAATGTTTCTTACCTAACAATCTTCACATTTCCCAACCGTTTAGCGCAAACGTTAGAACATTACATTTTCATTCTTCGTCTTCAGTTTCTTCTCATGAAATTTATTCACAATGCACCCTCAAACTGCAGGCTCCTCCCTCCTTCTCCCCTCTTTTCTCTCAAAATAAAAAGGACAGAAGCTGAAAGAGTTGAACATCAAAAGTATCAATAAAGACATCAGTCCTCAGCAGCGAAATCGTATTTTCTCTCCCGTGTTACCTGGAGGGTAAAAATCTGGCGGTGCAGATCTTTTAACCTCGTGAGATTTAGGAGGACAGAGCTGCCCGGGGGGGGGGTGTGAGGTGGGGGTGGGGTATAGAATAGAAAGCACTTGAAGCTGTTTTGAGACTTTTCTGCGAGATGTTTATCAAGTAAACTTCGTGACGGTTTAAGCCTAACGAGTTCGAGTCAGCCACTAGAAGAGGCATCGGGCCTGTTTTATCTGTGCCGCGAGAGGCGCTTACGTTCTGCCGGGATGCCACAGGGCATGATTCAGAGGCGTTAGTTCGGCATCTCTGTTAGAGTTGTTGCTGGGAAGAAATTTGCTAATCTGAGTTGGATATTCAAAATGCTTCTGAACGACTCTTTTTTTTTTTAATGATTTCATGATCGCGCTGTATAAAATCTTTTTTATTTTCCTATGGTTGTCCTTTAGAACTGGAATATAAAATTTCGGCCAGTGGCCAAGCGCTGGGACCTATGAGGTCTGTTCAGCGCTGAATGGAAAGTAAGACGGAAGAAAGAGTACATGAACAGAGATATAGCAAAAGGAATGGAAGGGGTTGCAGCTAGGAATAAGGGACATATACAATGCACATACATACATACATATATATATATATATATATATATATATATATATATATATATATATATATATATATATATATATATATATATATATATATATATATATATATATATATAATATATATATATATGTGTGTGTGTGTGTGCATCTATTTATGTGTGCACGCCAGCACACAAAACGAACAAAAACTGAAGATCCATCCTTTGTCGAATTGTGTTAAACCAACTGAAAAAAATAAGATTTTGCCAATGAAATCTTTTCTTGTAAAAAAAAAGGGGCTGCATATTTTCCAACCCCCCTTTGATGTGACAAGGAGAGTGTTTCCCTTATGAAAGTTGAGAAATTTCTTTTTTTCCAACCCTAAACCGTGGATATTGCTTTTCCTAGAACAGGTTTTTTTTTTCTTATTCTTACGTAAAGCGACAGAGGTGAATAGCACATGAAACGCGAAGTTAATGTGTTTGCAAGTTAATGACAAATATTAACACATTATTCAGATAAAGTGTTAGAGTAGTGGAAGAATGAGCCAGCTCAGCTTTAGGATACTAAGAATTGAAGTGAATAGACGAGAAAGCTTATTCACTGTTTCGTGTTAAAAGCGAAAGGCTTTTCCGTTTATTCATTTGAATGTTTAAGATCGTATATCGAAACTTTCTCATTCATCTGTTTATCTAAAATTTTATCTGCGTCATGTATCAATATTTATCGTGTGTCATATATCCATATTTATCGTGTGTCATATGTCAACATATATCGTGTGTCATACATCAATATTTATTGTGTCACATATCAATATTTATCGTGTGTCATATATCAATGTTTATCGTGTGTCATATATCAATATTTATCGTGTCATATATCAATATTTATCGTGTGTCATATATCAATATTTATTGTGTCATGTATAAATATTTATCGTGTGTCACATATCAACATTGATCGTGCCTCATATATCAATATTTATCGTATGTCATATATCAATATTTATCGTGTCATATATTAATATTTATCGCGTCATATATCAATATTTATCGTGTTTTATATACCAATATTTATCGTGTTTTATATACCAATATTTATCGTGTGTCGTGTACCAGTATTTATCGTGTGTCATATATCAATATTTATCGTGTGTCATATATCAGTATTTATCGTGTGTCACATATCAATATTTATCGTGTGTCATATATCAGTATTTATCGTGTGTCATATATCAATATTTATCGTGTCATATATCAATATTTATTTTGTCATATATCAGTATTTATCGTGTGTCATATATCAATATTTATCGTGTCACATATCAATATTTATCGTGTCATATATCAACATTTATCGAGTGTCATATATCAATATTTATCGTGTGTCATATATCAATATTTATCGTGTGTCATATATCAATATTTCATCGTAGGCTTGAAAACGTATGCTTTTCGGTATGACCTCGCAAACGATTAATACACAAGAAAAATGTTTGATGTATAAAATCAGAGAAAGTGGATACATTTAGATGTACATCAGAGAAAGATAAAAAGTGCCAAATTTTTAATGTTCCACATCAGAAAGTATATAACATAGAAAACATAGAACTGTTTAACATCAGTGAATGGATACATTTATATGTACATCAGAGAAAAATATAAAAAATGCCAAATTATTCATGTTCAACTTCAGAGAAAGTACAACATATGGAAAAGTAAATGAACGGGAATGCTTTTGAGACTATAACTTCAGAAAAACTAAATAACATAGAAAGCTTTTAGAAGTACGGCATAACATCAGAGAAAGTGTATAAAGGAGAAAAATTGATTCTGCAACCAAAATGTCCCAGAAACTGCTCTGTGCTTTTTTTTTAATTGAGTACAATAATTATACATACAGAGTGGATACAAAGACTTTCTTAAGAGTGTGTTCAATTTCTATAATACTTTAACCACAAAAGTCTCTACAACACTCCAATTCAATGGACAATGGAAGAGAAAGCTAGTTTTCATGAGCTAAAACCCCCAAAATAATCATGAATGACAAAAAAATGTATATGTCGCAACACGGAAATTGCTTATTAATTATATATAAAGAATACCAAATCCGAATCATTACTTCCAAAATATTGTGGGAATGCTGTGAGCTACTTAGGCAGAGAAACCAAAAGTCACTCGAAAATGAAAATTGAAAGCGAGGAACGGATGATGTGAAAATAATTCATGCCGTCATAGTGAAAGTACCTTAGAAGAAAAGATAAACAATATTAAAACGATTGAAAAGTTAAGCACGAGACAGTTCATCCTTAAATCGATTGCCCTTCAAGACCAAAATGAGGACGTTGTAATATCCGCCACGCCCTCTATCGCCAAAAAAAATCGCAAAGAATTATATCTGGATGACATCCGAGTTATTTTTATTGCACCAAATTCAATGTTATCGTTCTCTCAAACACTCGAGGACCTGATAAGAAATTCTGGCCATTTCCAGTCGATTACGACCAGCTCATTATAGATGGCGATCATTTTCTACCCTCCTCAGTCGACAATTCTCTTAATTACATTCAACGGGTTTCTTCTTAGCCGATTCAATCCCTTTTGCCCCTCTTGGCTTTCCTGTACAAAAAATTCTGCCGATTTCCTTCCCTTTCGCTTTATTTATCACACTCCCCATGCTCTTACCTCGTTGATGGCAGATCCTTTTCCTGAGAGAGAGAGAGAGAGAGAGAGAGAGAGAGAGAAATACATATCGAGCACTCGTTCAGCCAGTGACAGCTCGTTATTCCTAAGCTCCTATTCCTAAGAGAGAGAGAGAGAGAGAGAATGTGTAATACATGTAGAGCCCTCGTTAGTGATGACAGCTCTATTCCTAAGAGAGAGAGAGAGAGAGAGAGGGCTCTCTTTTCAGCAGGCAACAAGAGAGAGAGAGAGAGAGAGAGAGAGAGAGAGAGAGAGAGAGAGAGAGAGAGAGTATTTCTAAGCATATCGTGCCCTCGTTATTGATGACAGCCCTTTTCCTGAGAGAGAGAGAGAGAGAGAGAGAGAGAGAGAGAGAGAGAGAGAGAGAGAGAGAGAGAGAGAGAGAGAGACTAATTGAATGGCTATGAATGACATGATCGAGGATTAAAATTGGTCACCATCCTTTCGTATATGGAGAGAGAGAGAGAGAGAGAGGAGAGAGAGAGAGAGAGAGAGAGAGAGAGAGAGAGAGAGAGAGAGAGAGAGAGACTGCATAAGCCACGAAAGAAGATAAAAAGTCGGTCACCATCTTTACGCATATCAGAGAGAGAGAGAGAGAGAGAGAGAGAGAGAGAGAGAGAGAGAGAATGTGTAATACATGTCGAGCCCTCGTTATTGATGACAGCTCCTATTCCTAAGAGAGAGAGAGAGAGAGAGAGAGAGAGAGAGAGAGAATGTGTAATACATGTCGAGCCCTCGTTATTGATGACAGCTCCTATTCCTAAGAGAGAGAGAGAGAGAGAGAGAGAGAGAGAGAGAGAGAGCTCTTTTCTTAAGCAAGAGCAGGAGAGAGAGAGAGGGAGAGAGAGAAAGAGAGAGGGAGTATTTCTAATACATATCGTGCCCTCGTTATTGATGACAGCCCCTTTTCCTGAGAGAGAGAGAGAGAGAGAGAGAGAGAGAGAGAGAGAGAGAGAGAGAGAGAGAGAGAGAGACTAATTGAATGGCTATGAATGACATGATCGAGGATTAAAATTGGTCACCATCCTTTCGTATATGGAGAGAGAGAGAGAGAGAGAGAGAGAGAGAGAGAGAGAGAGAGAGAGAGAGAGAGAGAGAGACTGCATAAGCCACGAAAGAAGATAAAAAGTCGGTCACCATCTTTACGCATATCAGAGAGAGAGAGAGAGAGAGAGAGAGAGAGAGAGAGAGAGAGAGAGAGGACGATGACGATGATAAGACGCTGCGGACATCAATAAATCACCTCGGTGACGATTCTAAAACATCCCACATCCCTTCGTATTGACGTTTCCCGAATAACATCGGAGCCAGTTCGTCCAGTTCGTTCCGACACGTTCAGTTCGTGATGCTGTTAGCGGAGGTTCGTTAAATTCGTGAAAAACAAACAGAGCGGCTCATTGGCTAATCGCACTGGGGAACGAAGGCACGATAATTGGGGGTGATTGCCAATATCACTAAATGAGAAATTAATTAAAGTTATTAAGACGGGGTAATTACAGTCGTGGCGTGCTGGGCTCCGAGGTTATTACCGACTTGTTTTATTGCTCTCAGCGTTTCTAGAAATGTAGGTAAATTCTAGGTGCTATGTGAAATTGGAACTCTTTTCTCTTAAAATGATTTTTAACAGGATATCTATACAGATTAGAGAATAGCAGAAGCTATGTCAGTAAAATTGCAACACTTCCTATAGAGATAAGTAAATAGTAGATACTACGCAAACAGAATTGGAACACATCTCCCATAAAATTATTTTTAATAGTATTTCTATAAAGATGTAAACAGTATATGCTATGTAAGTATAATTTGAACATTTTCTATAAAGATATGTAAATAGTAGATGTTATGTAAATAGAATTGGAACACATCTCTCATGAAATTATTTTTAATAGCATTTCTATGAAGATGTAAATAGTATATGCTATGTAAGGAAAATTGGAACACTTTCTCATAAAAAGATTATTAACCAAATGCAAGTGTAACTGAATTAACGTCACAACTGCAGAGGTGAGTGAAAAAAATTTTAAAAAAAAAAAAAAAATCATAAGTAGGTACACATGAGACCGATAGAAAATTTCACTCTAAACAAAATTAATAAGCAAAAATTTAATATACGACTGTCAGTAGTAAAATTGGAACACTTTCTCATATAAAGATTTTTAGTTACTCAACTAGCGTCACAACTGTAAAGGTCAATGAAAAAATTAAAAGGATCAAAAACCTTAAAAGCTGCTTTACTTGTGACCAACTGAAAATTTTACTTCAAACAGAATTAATATATATAAAAAAAATTTGAAATATTGTCAGTAGTAAAACTAGAACACTTTCTCATAAAAAGATTTTTAGCTACTGAACTAGCGTCACAACTGTAAAGGTTAATGAAAAAATTAAAAGGATCAAAAACCTTAAAAGCTGCTTTACTCGTGACCAACTGAAAACGTTGCTTCAAACAAAATTAATATGAAAAAAATAAAAAATTTAAAATACGAATCTCAGCATATACACACGCTTCGAAAACAGACACCACTCTAAGGTCAAGGCTTAAAGTTGAATTCTTAAATAGAGAAAAAGGCTAGTTTCCTGACCAAGAGAAAACATGCTAATAATGGAAGAAAACGCTCTCTTCAAAAGTTTCGGGCAGGAGGAAGCCAGCTGAAAGACGATGGCGGGGAATGAGGAAGAGAGAGACGAAGGAAATAATAAAATAGGAAGACGAGGCGGAGAATGAGAAAGGTGGAAATTTTTTCCCCTGAAGTTCTTTCAGTGAAAGAACTGGGCTCCTTAACTCTCTAACGGCATTTTCTCAAAGGGAGAGCTTCTTGCAACGAACCGTCACTCGGGTTCAGCGTGATTAGAATATTCTTGTATGTCAAAGCTTGTTATTTCTGCCAGAGTAGTTTGTATACACTCATGGCGTTCACGGGCCTGGACCAAAATATAATCAAGATAGTTACTGTAGCTGCATGATGTCGATCTTTGAAATCATGGTGAAATAAAATATATAATAACTTAAATAAAATATATAATAACTTAGACTCCTATGATAAACTTTGAACACTACATAGCGTTTATGCCGTATGTTTTCTAATTAAGCTCTGAGTTCCTCCTTCGACGAGCAGGTAGAGTTCTCGGCTAGCACTCTGCTAGGCCCGAGTTCGAGTCTCCGGCCGGCCAATGAAGAATCAGAGGAATTTATTTCTGGTGATAGAAGTTCATTTCTCGCTTTAGTGTGGTTCGGATTCCACAATAAGCTGTAGGTCCCGTTGCTAGGTAACCGATTGGTTCTTAGCCACGTAAAATAAGTCTAATCCTTCGGGACAGCCCTAGGAGAGCTGTTAATCAGCTCAGTGGTCTGGTTAAACTAAGGTATACATATCTACTTTAGTCATTTCATTATTTCGTTTTTGTCCTAACCTCTGCGTTACAAAGAAATGATGCACAGAGTACAAACCAGAAACGTGACAATCTTACGGCTAGATCCAGAGTTAACGTGTTAATCTTAAACCTGGGATAAACAACACATCTAAACAAAACACTGGAAGCAAACGAGCTCGAGCCTTAGACAAACATGTAAAAGTCTGATTAGGAAAACGTAAAATCCTGAAAACATAAGTAAATGATTTATATGTAATATATGGTACAGAAAATATTTCCTTTGTGTCAAACTTATTTATATATATATATATATATATATACTCTCTCTCATATATAAAAAGAAAAAATTATATATATATATATATATATATATATATATATATATATATATATATATATATATATATACATATGTGTGTGTATAATGCAAATACCATCCCCCTTCTAGACCATCTGCCACAGCCACTGCACTAAATTACCAAGCCTTTCTCTAATACTCTGTTATATCCACAACGTTAGCGACTTCAGAAACTATACACAACAGGAAGCAATCACCATCGTTATTCATAATGAATAAAAAAAACTTAAGTTCCTTCATCGTTACTCATGATGAAAAAAAATTCAATTCATTATAACTTTCTTGGTAAATAAATACTTTTTGGTCTAAATAACTGTTCCGTCTTCGTTACTCAGATTGGAAAAAAATTCAGTTCATATAACTTTTGGCGAAAATAAATATGCTTTTTCAATCTGTGAAAATTAATGTAGCGCGAGGAAGTATGTATGTTATTTTCTGCCTAAAAGGAGAACATTATTAGATTTTAAAGAATATCAGAGAGAGAGAGAGAGAGAGAGAGAGAGGGAGAGAGAGAGAGAGAGAGAGAGAGAGAGAGAGAGAGAGAGAGAGAGAGAGAGAGGGCTGCGCACACATAATAAAGGACCATACATCACTGAAAGAGTACACAATTTAATATCGAAGCAATATGAAAAACACTAAAGGAAAATATATGAGTTGCATCCGTCGGAATACTCCAACACTGAAAAATAGGAAAATATAAAAAAAAAAAAAAAAACAGTCGAACTGGAACGAAACGTAATGCAAAGAAATTATGGGAAACGGGCTAAGCCAATTTGCTGTCTCTGCGAAAATAATATTAGATTACTGAAACTGCACCTCATGAAAAATTCATCTGGGTTTTGCATAGGGTATGAAGGCACAAAAGAATTACGCTTAGCGTTTTACAACAGGGTTACGTATTGCATGATCAATGTACTACACGTAATTGGCTATTATGCGTCAGTGCTTTGGGGCAGGGAGATATATATATATATACATTATAATTAAATATACATAAATTCAAGTACAGTACATCCACGTCTTTAGCTCGTATGCAACTGAAAAATTAAAAGAGGCCATATACGAATATAAAGTGCTGTCTTGTTTATCATTCGGCGAAATGTTCCTAGCTATAAGAGGCAACTGATTCTCATGTGTATTTGGACATCTATCAGAAAATTTACTTTTCACAAATGAACAAAAGTTTTGTAATGCCCCAAATGGATTTATATCTCGGTTTTTTAAAACTTCTGTTATATCGACTTAAGCATATTTTCAATGGATTCATGAATCAAGATTTCCATTTCAGTATGTACATCAACATATAAGTACCTGTAATTATCTTTCATTGTGGTATGTATGTGTAATATGTATGTATGTATGTATATAAATGTATGTATGTATACATATATATACACATACATATAAATATAATTATATACATACATACATACAAATACACACACACACACACACACACACACACATATATATATATATATATATATATATATAAGACTCATATATATATATATATATATATATATATATATATATATATATATATATATATATATATAATGTCTCTGAATGTTTCTTACCCTAACAATCTTCACATTCCCAACCGTTTAGCGCAAACGTTAGAACATTACATTTTTCATTCTTCGTCTTCAGTTTCTTCTCGCGAAATTTATTCACAATGCACCCTCAAACTGCAGGCTCCTCCCTCCTCTCCCCCTCTCTTTCTCTCTCAAAATAAAAAGGACGAAGCTGAAAGAGTTGAACATCAAAGTATCCAATAAAAGACATCAGTCCTCAGCAGCGAAATCGTATTTTCTCCCGTGTTACCTGGAGGACAAAAATCTGGCGGTGAATCTTAACCTCGTGAGATTTAGGAGGGACAGAGCTGCCCTGGGAGGGGGTGTGAGGTGTGGGGTGGGGTAGAAGGCAAGAAAGCACTTGAAGCTGTTTTGAGACTTTTCTGCGAGATGTTTATCAGAAACTTCGTGACGGTTTTAAGCTAACTAGTTCGGTCAACCACCAGAAGAGGCATCGGGCCTGTTTTATCTGTGCTGTGAGAGGCGCCACGTTCTGCCGGGATGCCACAGGGCATGATTCAGAGGCGTTAGTTTCGGCATCTGTTGGAGTTGTTGCTGGAAGAAATTTGCTAATCTTGAGTTTGATATTCAAAATGTCGAACGACTTCTTTTTTTTTAATGATTTCATGATCGCGCTGTATAAAATCTTTTTATTTTCCTATGGTTGTCCTTTAGAACTGGAATATAAAATTTTCGGCCAGTGGCCAAGCTGGGACCCTGAGGTCATCGGTCTAGCGCTGGAATGGAAAAATAAGACGGAAGAAAGAACATGAACAGAGATATAGCAAAAGGAATGGAAGGGGTTGCAGCTAGAGGCTTGTGACATTGTTTACAATACATACATACATACATATATATATATATATATATATATATATATATATACATATATATATATATATATATATATATATATATATATATATATATATATATATATATATATAATATATATATATATGTGTAAAGTATGTGCATCTATTTATAATGTGTATACTTGCACGCAACAAAACGAACAAAAACTGAGATCCATCACTTTGTCGAGAATTGTGTTAAAACTAACTGAAAAAATAAGATTTTGCCAATGAAATCTTTTCTTGTAAAAAAAAAGGGGCTGCATATTTTCCAACCCCCCTTTGATGTGACAAGGAGAGTGTTTCCCTTATGAAAGTTGAGAAATTTCTTTTTTTCCAACCCTAAACCGTGGATATTGCTTTTCCTAGAACAGGCATTTTTTTTCTTATTCTTACGTAAAGCGACAGAGGAATAGCACATGAAACTGCAAAGTTAATGTGTTTACCAGTTAATGACAGAAATATTAACATTATTCAGATAAAGTGTTAGAGTAGTGGAAGAATGAGCCAGCTCAGCTTTAGGATACTAAATTGAAGTGAATAGACGAGAAAGCTTTATTCACTGTTTCGTATTAAAAAGGAAAAGGCTTTTCCAGTTTATTCATTTGAATGTTTAAGATCATTATATCAAACTTTCTCATTCCATCTGTTTATCTAAAAATTTTATCTAAATTAATGTATCAATATTTATCGTGTGTCATATATCCATAATTTATCGTGTCATATGTCAACATATATCGTGTGTCATATATCAATATTTATTGTGTGTCATATATCAATATTTATCGTGTGTCATATATCAATGTTTATAAATTATTGTCATATATCAATATTTATCGTGTCATATATCAATATTTATCGTGTGTCATATATCAATATTTATTATTGTCATGTATAAATATTTATCGTGTGTCAGCATATCAACATTGATCGTGCGTCATATATCAATATTTATCATGTCATATATCAATATTTATCGTGTCATATATTAATATTTATCGGCGTCATATAATCAATATTTATCGTGTTTTATATACCAATATTTATCGTGTTTTATATACCAATGTTTATCGTGTGTCGTGTATCAGTAATTATCGTGTGTCATATATCAATATTTATCATTAATCATATATCAGTATTTATCATTATTAGTCACATATCAATATTTATCGTGTGTCATATCAGTATTTATCGTCATATATCAATATTTATCAAAATATATAATATTTATTTTGTCATATATCAGTATTTATCGTGTGTCATATATCAATATTTATCGTGTCACATATCAATATTTATCGTGTCATATATCAACATTTATCGAGTGTCATATATCAATATTTATCGTGTGTCATATATCAATATTATCATTGTGTCATATATCAATATTTCATCGTAAGCTTGAAAACGTATGCTTTTCAGTATGACCTTGCAAACGATTCTAATAAAAAATGTTTGATGTATAAAATCAGAGAAAGTGGATACATTTAGATGTACATCAGAGAAAGATAAAAAGTGCCAAATTTTTAATGTTCCACATCAGAGAAAGTATATAACATAGAAAGCTTATAGAACTGTTTAACATCAGTGAATGGATACATTTATATGTACATCAGAGAAAAATATAAAAAAATGCCAAAATATTCATGTTCAACTTCAGAGAA
>NC_089747.1:5615000-5647500 GCF_040412425.1 Macrobrachium rosenbergii | reverse complement strand
AAAATAAAGAGATCAACACTCATATTCTCCTTGTCCAAAGAACAAGAGAGTGGTCAGAGCCATGTTAATTCCTTAACCGATTTAAGCCTATAAAATCCCTCTCCTTCCTTCCTTCCTTCCTTCCTTCTTCCTTCTGGTCCCTCCCTCCTCTCCTCTCCTCATCTCTTCTCTCTCGAGCCTCTAAGCTAATTGGCTTACCTAATTAAGCATCAATCATTAGGGATGACCGCTCTCGAAGAAGGTTAGCAACTGTCGGGGTTTTCCCCTCGTTCCTTTGCATCAAGGATCCGGTACGTACGGTTTCTTTTCCTTCATTTCCCTATTTTATCTCTCAATTCAAGATCGGATCCAGTTTCCACATCCTTCGTCTTATTCCTTTGCATTCCAAATCGTCACAGCTTCCATTCGTGTTTTCCCGATTTTCTGAGAAGCTTTGGGATTATCTATTCCTTGTTCTCAATTCAAGATCGGATACAGTTTTCATCTTTCATCTCATTCCTTTGCATTCCCAATCTGATACAGTTTCTGTTTGCGCTTTCTCGATTTTCTAACAAGCTTTGGGGTTATCTAACTCTCCTTGATGCTCTTCTGCCTAAATCTCGCAGCTCGCACAAGGACATTAAACAGCAGAAGAAAATTATAATTATGAAGGCTTATCGGTACTGACCATGTAACTAACACTAATTTTTTCTACTTAGTTTTCATAATTGTGAGTCTTTATTAAGAAAACCTCTTTTTGTAGATTCATACATCCTTTGCCTTTTCCTCTCCTTTACACACACACACACACTGCACCATACATTATGCACAAAAATACTATATATGAAATCTATGCAAGAGACGTGATGCTTTACGAGTTGTTCACGGAATTCCATCTTGTCGGGTGTTTTATTTTAAATCTATACCTCAGTTCAAAGAAACGACCGTATCTATCGTTCATTTTATCCAATGATGCGTGAGGGTTACGACTGCCAAGAGATGGAATCATTGCATCCCCACAATCAAAAATCATTGGAATCCATCAAAAACAGCGACTGCGTTGCTTTACCAAGAAGCAAGTATGTACGCGAAAAACGTACAGACAGTGACCTGCTTTACCGACAAGTAAAACGTACAGACTGTGACCTGCTTTACCGACAAGTAAAACGTACAGACTGTGACCTGCTTTACCGACAAGTAAAACGTACAGACAGTGACCTGCTTTACCGACAAGTAAAACGTACATAAAACGTACAGACAGTGACCTGCTTTACCGGCAAGTAAAACGTACAGCGATGATGACAACACCTCTATACGCTACCAGGGAATAACATCACCACCTCCATTTCAATTCATCCAGCACAAATGACCTCAACTCGCTGTGTGGATGACAACCTGGAAAACAGGAATATCTCATTATCCAATCGAAGTTCAACATCGCATACGCACGGGAGCACTCTTCCACGCACGGACGAAGCGTGTGCCCTTGCATTTGCACATTTACGCACGCGTACGCGCGCTTCCACACGTGTGAGTGAGTGCAGCAATCACGCCCGCGTGGTGGCACAAGGGGGGGGAGGGGGGAAGCAGGCAGGCAGGCAGGCAAGCAGGCAATCGCGACAGCAATACCCGATTGGGCTTTGATATTCTTCTTCGGGGTAATTTCCAACACAAAGAGCTGGGATGAACAGAGATGAGACGATGAAAGTCTGGGGTTGAGAGAGAGAGAGAGAGAGAGAGAGAGAGAGAGAGAGAGAGAGAGAGAGAGAGAGAATGTCAGATCCAAAGGACAGAAGCAATTCCCTAAAAGACGGGAATCTTATGAAGGCGGCTCCAATGCACAACACAACATCATTAGGAGACACGTCAGTATTATATCATCATTATCCTTCCACGGGTCGGTAGGTAATGTCTCTTTGCTCTTGGATTACTTTACTCACGTCAGGTTTTTTTTTTTTTTTGCGTTGCAGATTTATTACAAAGACAAACATACACACATTATATATATATTTTTTTCTTTACCCTTGTTGTGACCAATCAGATCCTTCTAACTACACGGTACCTAATTCACTGGCTGGATCATCGGAGACGCACTGCAATTTAACAATGACTTCTCAACGGCCAGGCTCGTCCTAGTTATATGACCACAAGTACTCATATATATACATATATATATATGTATAAATATGTATATATATACTAATATATATTCAATTAGATACATGCATACATACACACGTACTTACACACATATATATTTATGCGTGCGTGTGTACACGATACTCACTTCTGAACTTAAAACATTTTTCCAGCATGATTTCAGCTAAAAGCAAGTATATAAATGTTTCAATATATATATATATATATATATATATATATATATATATATATATATATATATATATATATATATATATATATATGTATATATATGTATGTATATATATATATATATATGTATATATATATATATATATATATATATATATATATATATATATATATATATATATATTACTTTTCAGCCGTTGAATAATTGCTGGAAGGATCAAAATGCGTACCTCCGAGTGTTATTTTTTCATACGGAAATAACGGTAATCTCAAACAAAGGATCCCCTGAACAGGAAGGGACCCTAGTTTGCTCTCCAACGTCAGTGTAAAAGAACTCGTCTTAACAGTTGTCCATGCACATAAAAATACCACTGATACGTTGGAGACAATAATGCTCTTACGAGGCAACAAAATACGATATATTGGCGGAATAACAAAAAACAAAAAACAAAATAGTTGACAAGCGAAGGACCACCTCGCAAATAGCCTTGAATGGAAGAAACTAAAGGATCTGTCTCCGAAGTTTTACGTAAAAGATCCAGTGCTGGAAAGGTCTGAGGGCATTTCAGAAGTGTCTCTCATTTGAAGACGAACGTCTGCGACAAGAAAGGGAAGTGATAAGACAACGATTTTCATGCGTTACTGGAGTAGATTCAAACCACATTTTACTCTAATGAAAGGAAGAAGAACATTCTGGCAGCTGACTATAAAACAGAATAATTATGAGATTACATACGCAGCACCTTCAGACGGAAAGCAGTAAAGCTACCGTAAGGAATGTGATTATGTATATAATTATAAACAAATACACCTATACATAAACAAGTAAATAAATCCCACTGAAAACACCCAGTAGATCTCGACTTCTTGAAGCCACACTGCTTAAGTGGCGTCAGATCAGAAATGAAAATTCCAAGTAGTCCTTATCTACTTGAAGCCAACTGCTTAAATGTAATTTTATAAATAGAAGTCCAAGTATATGATGATCTCTTGAAGCCGCGGACAAATGGTAACAGGATCTACCATCTTAATGGCCTTCAGCGAAGCCAGCACTAAGCAGGCCTTATAAGCAAAAGTCATAAAAAAGAGTAAAGGATTTAGACAAGGAATATCAATTAAGGAACAAAAGATTCGACAGGAAATATCAATTAAGGAGAAGACATTTCGTAAAGAAATAACAGTTAAGGGAAAAGGGGGTTTTCCCTTAAAAGAATCAACGATAAATTTACCCAGAGCGAAGAGAGGAGGCGAGATAGATTTACAAACTTTGCGGAGGATTTTGTTAGCTAAATATCTATAATTTCCTTTTATTAGAAGACTTAATTAAACCAATAGAAACCTTTTACAAACCATAGATATATTCCTATTACGAGGTAGATAGGTAAAGTTATTTAAATACATTCACAAGAGGCAAGTAAACTTCCATTCTGGGACTGGCGACCTTTTAAGGTCGTGATGTGTTGACAGCTCAGGGCTTTGGGAATCGACGCAATAATCCACTTACGGGACCCCTGTGATAAATGCTCACAGTTCGTCCCACTAGGATGCCCAAAGCGTCATAAATGATATTTGAAGGAGACACCAGTTGTGAGAGAAGAGAAGCCACCATTTACACAATTGACAGTCGCCAAAAGAATTATGAAAGAAAATACCCCAAGAGAATAAAAATGCACTGCAGAGGGATCAAATAATTTATGGCATCTACTTAGTACAAAAGAGGCAATCTCAAATACCTCCAGTGTCCAAGTGGGTGGAAAGAAGGTAGATGGAAATCAGTAATTACAGACATAAACGGTCCAAGTACTTCAAAGACACTATATATATATACGTATATATAATGTATATATATATATATGGCTCAGAGATCTGGCGATCCTACCGACCACCTTTGGAAGGATAGTTCCGAAAATGTCAAAGTTTTGTTCTTAAAAGAAGTCTAACTGGATGAGGTCTATGCTATAAATCGCCAGCATATTTTCATGCATCACAAAACACAATGCAATCTTTTGTTCACTTCACAGAAGGAGCATCGTATATCTCTTCTACGAAAACCAATTTGCTTCCTAAGACAGAACACACCGAGTCCTAAAATTATTTAATTTATTTTACTTTACTTCAGTATATCTGTAAGCAACAAATATATATTTATTCTCTTTAACAGGAAAGATAATGAAATTCCTATTATAATAATTTTAGGATTCAAGAGTGTTCAGTACCAGTCAGTGAATTAGTTTTATGGATTAGATTAATAATGCTTCTCCTCTGAAGTGAACAAAATATTTTGCTAAGTATTATTATACCGTTATACATATAAATAAGGTTACAGAGTATGACAGAAACATCATCCAAATACGTCTTGCTAACAACAAATAAATTACTTATCTTGCTAACTACATATAAATAAGTAAACACCCACTACATATAAATAAGTAAACACCCACTACATATAAATAAGTAAACACCCAAACAAGTAAAAGCAGCGCATTTACACAATCCTGTAAGTATGCTCATCAAGTATCGTAAATCATGCCTGCCTAATTTTAAACCAAATTTTCCCAATTCATATTAAGTATCGAGAGTCGAATTCATATAACTTACCGCTCTCATTTCCACCGAAAATCGCTAATGGATCCATTTCGACGGAGGTAAAAATGAATTAAAATGGTTCGGGGGAGAGGAATAAAAATCATGACCCTCTCCTGATTTAATCATGAATCAACACCTACGCCTCTGATGAAATCCAAAGCGTTGTTTCTTTCGTTATTTTTCTTTTTAAATATACACTTTTCTACGTTCGTTAGTTCTCGAAGCTTAGTTGTAAAAATAAAAAAAAGGCTGGGGATAATTAATCCTTACAGAGGCAATTAAACCTTTTATCAACTCCTAACACCGGCCTGGAAATATAGAGTGTAAAGTGGGCTTTGTACAAATAAGCAGCCATAAATCTTGGTGGGTTTTCCCTACTTTTTTTTTTGGTTGAAGCAGCGACCGCTTATTTCGTGTGCCTTATTCGACACTGCATAAGGTCGCTATGAATTAAACTAATTGTGAAACTTTGATCTAGCCGCTCTTATACAGTAAATGTTCACTTTTACCATTGCATCGTGCACAGTCTCCACAGCAACCAAATATTTATCGTACGGACAAATTTACCTTAATCGCTACTAACATATTAATTATATATATATATATATATATATATATATATATATATATATATATATATATATATATATATATATATATACACAACATATATATACACATCACAAATATATATATATATATACATACACACATGTATATATATGTATGTAGTATATACATCCATATACAGATATATATGTATGTATGTATGTATGTATATATATATATATATATATATATATATATATATATATATATATATATATATATATATATATATATATATATTTCTGTGCGTGTGTGTAAACTTATGTGAATAAAAATATACGCTCATCTACAACATACATCCGAGTTAATGAATCACAGGAAATAAATTGTATCTCTATGCACGGCACGATTCGAATTAACCCGTGACAGACGGCTAATAGATAATATTTCTTTGATGCCATAACGAACCTACAAAGGCAGTGTCTTGCGTTCCCTAGAACGGGGCTTGGGAATTCAGTCTCTCCCAAAGCAATCTATTTTTCCTTCAAATTGTTAAGGCACCCATGAAAATTAGGAATTCAAAACATAAATATAACGTTATTGTGAAAGAGCATTTCAATTAAAAAAAAAAAAAAAAAAACTCCCTCCTCCTCCTCCTCCTCCCCCTCTCTCTTCTCTCTCAATAGTTTCCTGAAATGAGCATTACCGAAGGCCTACCAAATTGGAGATATCCCAATATCCAGTTCTAAGAATAGATTTCAGACCGAATATTCGGCGAGGTTATTGGGGGAGGGAGGGTTTGCTGTAGTGAGGGGGTGATGGGGGTGGTTGCTGTAGTGAGGGGGAATGGGAGGGAGGGCGGACATGTCGGCAGGAAGGAATGGATTGGCACAAGGTCCGGAGAAAGAGACAGACACGTTCCATACCAGATTTTGAGGAGGGAATGTCATTCATTCCTGCAGTTGGTGATTGATACATTAAAACAAGAATATTACGGGTTTTTTACGCTTGGTACTTTAAAAACTTAATTGCCCTTTTTTCCGGGAAATCTTCTGATTTTTCTTCAATTGTGGAATCTTCCGATCTCCAAATGTTTATGCGAGAAGTGAATTCATTCCTGTTACCTGCTGACATCTGCAGAATTCATTTTTCTATTCCCTCATATTTATTCATTTATCACCTTTTCTATAAATTGTCTCCCTCTGCAGGCTGATTTATAGATTTTAGGCATACATGCCAAGCACTGGGGCAACTAAGGCCATTCAGCTCCGAAGCGGAAATTGACAGTAAAAGTTTGAAAGGTGTAACAGGAGGAAAACCTCGCAGTTGCACTATGAATCAATTGCTAGGAGAGGCTAGACAGTAAGATGGAAGAAAGAGAATATGAACGGAGGTACAGTAAAAGGAATAAAAGAAGTTGCAGCTAGGGGCGGAAGGGACGCTACAAAGACCCTTGAGTAATGCCTACATTGCACAGCATGAGGTGCACTGACGGCACTAACCCCCCTACGGGGATTTTCCTTAGGAGCCCTCTTGGGTTTATATTCTGCTGACTCTGTCCATAAGCTTTTTCAGCTGAAGATTTAAAGAAAGAAAAGAAAGATAAGATGAGATGAGCTAACTTTCAATTTACCTTTCAACCTCAAGGTTTGACAGCCTTGGGGGCGCCCCTGGGAAGATTGTTGGGGCCCTCCAGGGGCGCCAAGAGCCTCCTCCAAGGGGCGTCCCTTGATCTGAAACTACCTGCATTATCCACATAACGCAAAACTGCCTGAAACTGTGTTCATGTGTTAACTACTATGAACTGTGTGTAGGAGCACCACAGGAATAATTCATCTGAAACTGTTCAACCACAACTACTGTACTTGCAACTGTGAGCATGACACACGCACACACATCCATACACACACACAGAGACACACACACAGCCACCTGAAACTGCATGCATAGGCCACACAGACCAAACCACCTGCAACCAAGGATTTGATCCTCACATGCAAAACTCCAAACGCTGATGACTGAAAGCCAAAACGCGCCTGGGGCAACAATGCCCTCTGTGTTGTGTATGCAAATGTAATTTCGAACGGGATAAAGAATTCCGGTTACGCAAACTATTACAGTGGAGCCGTAATTCATAAGCCACTCAGACTGCACAATAACTGAAAAATACTCAGAATATTTAACACTGCACCATAATCCGTTGAAAAACAGCACAGTAAAGGGGATTCCTGTCATCAATAAACATGGAATTTTTGAAGGGAGAATCATAAGATATAAAAATGGTATTTTTTTTACGTGACGGATTATCAAGGGCAAATGTAGTGTGTTCACACACACACACACAAATAAATATATATATATATATATATATATATATATATATATATATATATATATATATATATATGTGTGTGTGTGTGTGTATGTATGTATATGTGTGAACACACTACATTTGAAAGGCGGACTACATTTTCGCTTGATTGATAATCCATATACGTAAAATAATATATATATATATATATATATATATATATATATATATATATATATATATATATATATATATGTTAATGCATAGATGTACTGTAAATATAAGCATATATACATATCCTTTTATATATAAAATATAAGACTACATTAGCTGTATTGAATGATCCCAATTTAAAAACAAGAAACTTAGAATACAGAAGGAAAATAAGCTCTGTATTCAGGAAAGTAAGCAAAAAAAAAAAAAAAAGACCATTAAAGAACTGACTTGTCACAGTCCATCCCGTATCTATGACCGACTTGAACACGAAATAAGTAATGTGGTCACTGAAGTGGCTTAAAACTCAGTGTAAAATCTAAGAGCAACGCAAGGTATAGCTTGTTGTACAGTCGCTTCTGACTCATTGCTACCAAGGGGTACTGCCCCAGTGCAGATACTAGAACGCACCAGAGCAGAGACCAATATGCCTCTCTGAGAACTGACGAAGGGCCTAACTCCCACGAAATTTACCCATGAAGTTATATGTTACAACATAAAATTATCACCATGACATGCGGAGGCAAGAACGAGAGTGGATTTCAATACTTACACAGATATGGCTACTTACGAAAGCACATGCTTTCGTCTGTAATTAAAAACATATTAATGTATAAAAATACCAGTATATAAAAGAATAAGTAAATATCGATTCCTGTATTCTGACTTTCAACACATCGTGAAAAATTCTAACACTTATGTTTATAAAACGTTACAAAAAACAAAACTCATGAAAATCACGAATGTTTGGAATTCCAAAAAACCTCGTTAATTCCTTAGTTAAAAAAAAAACCTCGACTCATAGACCTGCAGGCGTTATCGACCAACCTGTTACTGTCAATCAACTGCAGGTCCCCCCGCGCAAAATAAACAACCTAGCTATATTTACCTGGCGACACCTGGCCTGCCAGCCTTAGTGCAACGCGCTTCCATTTGTGCATCAAAAAATACCATCAAATACCAGGCCGTTGTACCTCATTCCACAGCATCAATAACAACGCCGCCTTTTAGACCTGCTTTTATAAGGTGTTGACTTATGGTGCACCTAATTAAGCTTTGTAAATGGGCTCTTCAAAGGAGTCGAGAATCGGGGAGGTGGTTAGAAATGTTAGTCTTGGTCTAAAGGGAGATTGGGTGATTGGTTAAAGATGCACATGAAACAACAGCAACAACAACAACGTCATAATAATAATAATAATAATAATAATAATAATAATAATAATAATAATAATAATAATAACTTTGAGGTATTCCTCCTGGTCTGTTTTGCACACTCAAATATGCCGGCAATGCATTGATTACGTCATCGCGTAATAATAATAATAATAATAATAATAATAATAATAATAATAATAATAATAATAATAACTCCGAAGTATTCTTCCCGCTTTATTTTATATACTCAAATATACAGGAGTGATTGCTTCATGCCTTTAGGGATTCATGTTTATCCCAATATAAAAAAAACGGGAATAGATCTGTAAAAAAAAAATAACAGGAAGCGATGAATTTCCATTATAGAGTAAATATGTTGTTAGCCAACGAATATAAAGTTCGATATTCAAAATGCCATCGCGGAGAAAAATTTGCAAAGAACAAACGAAATAGGGCTCCAAGAAGTTTTTCGCTTTCAAGCGAATTCAAGCTACGTTTAAATCAATTCATCAATGTTGTTTTTAAATCATGAATTGAAATCGATTCCCATAAACATATACAATTATTTTGGAATCAGAGAAAATGTAAGGTACATCTCTATGCAGACGAAGTGGCACTGTTGGACAACAAGAAAATCAAACGAGGAAAGAATTATTATTCCTTCTATTTAGTAAGCTTTGGTCAGTATTAAAATGATTATATAAAAATAAACCCCATTATCCCCATTAGTTAATCTGGTGGGATAAACTGAATTTTAACATGATCAAAGCACTACATTTTGAAAACTTTGTGTGATGGAATAGGTTTATTCACACCATTTGAATATGACTTTTACTTTTGTTAAAGGGGGAAAAGAGTGGTGGTATCGGGATGGTTTGAAAGAAAAATCTGCCGAAGATTGTTTCCCGATGCTGACTAATTTGAACTCTGACCTTTCTTCAGTCTTCCTTCTTCACGACCATTTTCTTGACTGAATTAGCTGTTTATTACTGAGTCAAGATTATCATCACTAGAACCAATTATTTCCATAATTTTTCTCTTGAGTGTTTCGGTTACTTCACAATGTTTTATTTCCTTCTTTTTTATATGCTGAAAATAAGAACTGTTGGAATGTGTTGTTTACTATTACAATGCGTAACGTCAACTTGAATCGTTGTTGTAATATTCTCTGATTATCATAAATTCAGTGAACCTGGAATCACGTTTGTATTGCCTCTATAATTTCCCCATTCAAGTAGCTGTAAGCACTCTACAATCAGGGATAGAAAAAGCAGATAAAATACCAACAATGAAGGTTGTACTGATCCTGAAAACTGTCTTTAACCCTACAGTTCCATCCGAGGATATAACCTCTGCTGAACAACACACTGATTCGAACTAAAGCTGAGAAATTTGGAATCAAAGTAGGGCGATCCCTTGTTTTCCGCCGAGTAAGGCATCCCGTCGCATCGTTGCCAGATCGAAAACACCCAGTTGCCCCAGAGAAAATATCATTACAAGTGCTGTTTGATGACTGGGTGAGAGAGATTGTAAACATCTGCTTTATTACTATCTGAAGAGCGTGGGCGACGACTGGTCCATTGATATGCCCATTTTAACCAGATGATAAACGGCTTTGGAAAAGCAGGTGTCGTTTGCCCTGTGATAAATGTATTTTGCCAAAAGTGGTAAATAAAGAATTCTGATTGTAATCTCCTAAATTTATGTGAAAAGGCAGTTTCCCCAGCCTGGTTAATAATTTGACGAAGCAAATTTAATATTTTTTTAAAGAAGCAGAGTGCAAGCAGTACGGTGAATAAATTATAAAGAGCAGTTTCCTCTTCAGCCGTCATTTCCTCGAACTAAATTCAGTTTCTGGAATGTTTCCAGTTTTAATTCTGACCTCGAGATTGAAGAAAGCTCTGCTGTTCCACTGTGGCTCCCGTGAGTCACTTCCCCGTCTTGAGTTTCGTAAATCTGTGAATTATCCAACCTTTGCAGCTTCTCGGTGGTGTGTCCAAAAATCTTTCCTTCAGTATTTTCGTTACATCTTAACTCAATCAGTTTTAAGACCTGGGGGTCAAGGGAACATAAAGATCAACCTGACTCAGTAGTAATTATCCCCGGACAATAACCTGCATCGAATCCAATCATGATCAAGGAAGGAAAAAAGGAGAGAAGGAGTCTAACCCTCCATTATTATATTATATTTTCCCGGTCAGTGTAATAACCAAAGGGTAAAGTTCAACACACTAAGTATCTGTAGCTATTTGGCCCTGTATATAGGATGGACCAAGCATTCTTCTAAACCCTTTACAGATTCTCTCTCTCTCTCTCTCTCTCTCTCTCTCTCTCTCTCTCTCTCTCTCTCTCTCTCTCTCTCTCTCTCTCTCTCTCTCTCTCTTCAGAAGGGCCAATATAAAGGTTAAGGGCCATACGTGAGCCCTCCGGCATAATATTGAATTTTGGATAGTTACAGTCTTTTCGAAATGTAGTTCAGTCGACTCAGTTGTTAAGCGTACATTTACTTATTTGTTTATATACTTTTTAATAATGAATTACCTTAAAATTTTCAGGAAAAAAGTGAAAGGTCTTTTGTGCAAGAATTTCTTAGACATGTACAAGTACAGATAACTCTACTCAAAAAACCTAACGTAAGAAGTCACTGTGATAAAATATAAAAGCTAATTTTACCCACGTCTATCTGCTTCTTTATTTATTTATTCGTTTATTTATAAAAATTTTAAAGATAAATAGTCAGTAACCTTAAAACTTTCAAAAATATAAGTGAAAGGTCCTTTGAGTTATCAAGTTCTTGGATATGAACAACTTCAGCTAATTCAACTACGAAAAAACCTGTCGTATGAGGTCACTGTGATAAAAAAAAATACCAGCTAATTTTAAATGAATCAGTAGTTTTGAGGCTAATCTATTCATCTGTCTATCTACCTATTTATTTAATTTTATACTTTTAAAAAGTAAATGGTAAGTAACCTTAAAATACAAAAAAAAAAGTATGAAAGGTCTTTTGCGCAAGTTACTGCCAGGATCTGTACAAGTAAAGATAAATCTAATCAAAGACCTATTGTAAGAAGCCACTAGGATAAAAATATAAAATTTTATTTCAGTCCATAATCTTGAGGCTAGACTTTTCATAACGAGTAACCTTAAAAATTTTCAAGAAAAAAGTGAGAGGCCATTTGTATAATTAACTTCTTGCATAAGTACGAGCACAGATAATTCTACTCGACAAACCTGTAAGAAGTCACTGTGATTCAAAATATCAGCTAATTTTATCCACATCAATAGCATCGAGGCTAATTTATTCATTCATTTATTTAATCATTTATTCTATCTATCTATCTATCTATCTATCTATCTATCTTTATAAAATTTTTAATTATAAATAGTCAGTAACCTCAAAACTTTCAAGAAAATAAGTGAGAGGCCATTTGCGTAATTGATTTCTTAGGTATGCACAAGTGGAGATAACTGTACTCGAGCAACCTGTCGTGAAAATACAAGCCGATTTCATTCCAAGACATAATCTCCAGGCTAGACTGATACACAAACCAAAGTGCAACTTGAATTCACTTGAAAGAAAACCAAGGAAAGTTTTTACGGCTTCCTTCCCCTTCCAGCCGCCTCGTGGAATCCCATGAAAGGGATCAGTTTTATTTCTTTTTTTTCTATTTCCTATTTCGTTTGTTCTTTGCGAGTTTTCTCTCTCTCTCTCTCTCCTCTTTCAGCCGTGCTTCCCCCATTTATATTCGTTGTTGACGGACATATATACTTTTACGGAAATTCGTTGCTTTCGGACTGTTTCATCCCGGGATAAACAAGAATCCCGAAAGGGGTGACACTCGCCCCGCTTTGTTTTATATTTCAGGCATAAAACGCACGAAGAAAGAATATTTCGACTGGTTGGTTCAGAAGCTGTCTCGACAATCTCGAAGTGGCCTCATTCGTGTTTTTTTTTTTTTTATTATTATCTCAGAAATAAAAAAATTTTTTTTTTGCTAATTTAGTTCACAGGCTGAATTAAGCTGTTATTATTATTATTATTATTATTATTATTATTTTTTTTTTTTTTTCGACATTCTCGTAGTGGTCTCATTCGTGTTTTTTTTATCTCAGAAACTACTTTTTTTTTTGCTAATTAAGTTCGCAGGCTGAATTATTATTATTATTATTATTATTATTATTATTATTATTATTATTATTATTATTATTATTATTATTATTTCATACTGGTGTTCCATTACACTCAGACTTCTTCACTGATCCTGATGAGAATAATCCCACAACTAGGGTCAGAAATTTCTTCCCATTACGCTGTGAATTCATTATGCTACTTAACTTCACAAACTGAATTTAGCTTATAATTACTATTATATATTACTATTATTATAAGACCCCAATCGCCTTTGCACCTTCAACCAAACACCCGTCTCCCTTTATATCGCGACTAACATTTCTAACCTTCCCAATTCTCAACTCTTTTGATGAGGCCCATTGACAAAGCTTAATTAGGTGAGCCATAAATCAGCACCTTTATAAAAGCAGGTCTAAAAGGCGGCGCTGTTATTGATGCAATGGAATGAGGTACAACGGCCTGGTATTTGATGGTATTTTTTGATGCACAGACGGAGGCGCGTTGCACAAAGGCAGGCCAGGTGTCACTCCAAAGGATGGATATAAAATGCAAAGGAAAAGTCAAATGAATATAAATTCAGACTGACTATTTTACACAGGAGACTGGCATTACATTAACGGCATCAGACTGATCTTCAACACATGCAGGCTATTTTTAGTTTTCTGTAAAATAAAACTATTGAGATGGCTTACTGTCTGTCCGTCCGCCCCCAGATCTTAGAAACTACAGAGGCTAGAGGGCTGCAAATTGGTATGTTGATCATCCACCCTCCAATCATCAAAAACACCAACTTGTAGCCCTTTAGCCTCAGTAGTTTTTATTTTATTTAAGGTTAAAGTTAGCCATGATCGTGCATCTGGCACCTTTAGCACAGGCCACCACCGGGCCCCAACCAAGGCCAAGCGCTGGGACCTGCGAGGTCATTCAGCACTCAGTAGTAATGTTAAAACAATTGGTAGGAGAGGGCGGGCAGTAAGATGGAAGAAAAAGAATATGAACGGAGGTATAGTAAGAGGAATGAAAAGGGTTGCAGCTAGGGGCCGTAGGGGCGCTGCAAAGAACCTTAAGTAATGCCTACAGTGAACCGCTTGAGGTGCACTGACTGCACTAACCCCTACTGGGCTAATATTAAAGGAAACAGTAGTTAGTAAAAAAAAAAAGAAGAAGTGACGTCGACTGTCCCCTTCTCAAGCTCCAGGTCAATGTCGGAACAAAACTTCAAAGACTGAAATGCATCGCATCAGTAGACTGCAAAGGATTGTCAATCCTACATGCCTGACAGACTGAAGTGGAAACTTTAAAAGCATCTCTCTCTCTCTCTCTCTCTCTCTCTCTCTCTCTCTCTCTCTCTCTCTCTCTCTCTCTCTCTCTCTCTCTCTCTCTCGTTAGAAGGGGCTTGACAAAACATTCGATAAAATGCTGAATCTAATGTTTCTATTTCTCTAGTTACGAGAGAGTAAATATAACACCATGATATTTAACACCAATGCTCCTTCTCCCTTCAGTGTTAGAAGCAACAGGAAATATCAAACCTTCCTATATAATTGTGCTACTCTCTCTCTCTCTCTCTCTCTCTCTCTCTCTCTCTCTCTCTCTCTCTCTCTCTGTGTGTGTGTGTTGTTAGTTGGTTCTCCTGGAGACAAGCTACAATATCCCCCTTACAGAGCCCACATCTTAAGTTTCATCAAATCAGTTAAATGTCCCAAAAAATAAAAATTCTGAAAAAATTCGTGTCCCAAAACGATAAAGAAAATAAATCGACTCAAAATATTCATAAATATAAGGTACATAGGGCAAGATTCATGTACGCAGATGCATATGCTGAGATTAATATACATAGGCACAAAAGCTGATCCGGAACTTACCTGTTTACTTAAGTAAACCTAATTTCCAGCAATTAACATATAAATAGACTTCCAGCTTTCAGGAAGCGGTTTTGGCTAACAATGATGTAGTGAATACTGTTATGACGAATTCGTGCAAATGCAGCTCGAATATTCTGCCAACTGAAAACTGAAAATTCGTTTTCGCTCTCTTCAGAATTCAAATTCCTAACACGGGAGGACATGACTGATTGACAGATTGGTTTTTATCGATAAGTAAACCACGACTGTCGTCAACAATGTCGATGATATTTTTGTTTCTATAAATGATTTGAACTAAAATAAAGTTAAATACTGGTATAAAAATTAATTGAATCCCTACAGAGTTACTGAATATTTGTACATCAAACAACGCTGGAAGTTATACGAAAACATAAAAATTGACGAATCTTGGTAATCTGTGTCTTGTGAAGAAAACTAGCTCCTCGATTCAAAGATATAAATACATCCATGTATATACATATATATGTGTGTGTATGTATAGCTGATTCACGAAGATGTGGAACGTGATGAATGTACAAATAAAGGCAAATGCCACGAAGGAAAAGTGAAACAACAGAGTGCTTGCTAGGCCTTTCGACACGCGGTCCTTTACTTTACATTTTTCATCAGTCTGCTAGTAAAGGGCCATTTGTCTTTATATAACCATTATATATGTTACTTTTCTTTTATATATATATATATATATATATATATATATATATATATATATATATATATACTGTACTATATATACAGAGAGGATCCAGACCCCATGTGCACACGGAGTTTCTGGTTATCATCGTTTTTATCCTTTCAAGAATTTTACGTCAAAATTTCCTTTCCCCAGTTTACATCCGTTGGTGGTACTCATCTTTTTATCGCATTGCTTCGTTTCCCTTTCCTTTATCTTTAGGTAAAGAAAAAAAAAACAGAAGAAAAGAGAAGACGATCTTTTCCGGTGTCCGATATTTGACTTTTCAGACTCGAAAAAGAAATAATTATTTTCTTCAAACGTTCCTTTTGAGTGAGTTTTTTTTTTTAAATAGATATGTTTCGACTTAACATTAACTATTTCCTGCAAGATTACCATTCAAGTCTCCGGACAGATTCAATAAAATGATTACCCTCGGAATGATGACTTACCAAGGAAAGCCAGGCACTTCTGGTATATCTTACCCTCCCCCTCCCCACCCTTGACCACTACTGGAACTCACAACAAATTTTAGGAGACTGGTATGAGCTCCTGAAATTTTCACTAACTCACCGTCTCATGGGCGTCGTTGAGATATGAACAGAAAATCTGATTAAAACAAATTTCAAGTTGGAAAGTTAAGTTGGAAGGCTAGCTTTCCCTACAGTGTTCCGTTCAAAGCACACTGCAGGCAGCCAGAGTCGAAAGAATTGAAAATGGAATAGAATATAGAATTTTGGCCAAAGGCCAAGCGCTGGGACCTGTAGGTCATTCAGCGCCGATAGGGAAATTGAAAGTAGGAAAGTTTTAAAGGTGTAAGAGGAGGAATGCCTCGCAGTTGCACTCTGAAACAACTGTTAGGAGAGGGTGGCAAGTAAGAGGGAAGAAAGAGAATATGAACGGAGGTACAGTAAAAGGAACAAAAGGGATTGCAGCTAGAGCCGAAGAGACGCTGCAAAGAACCTTAAGTATTGCCTACAGTACACCGCATGAGGTGCACTGATGGCACTAACCAACAACCGCCCCCCTACGGGGAAAAGAACGATTTGAAAACGATTCATTTTCACTTAAGTTTTAAAGAGAGGATCATCAACGACCAAGATATCAATAGCCAATGGCATTTGGTTTTGAAGAATCACCATAAGAAAATGTTATTTCATAAACTGATGGTTACAATCATTGTAAATCCTTGAAGTAATGGCAGTCTGAATGGCATTGCTATCCCGTCATATAATATGCTTTTTCACATTAATGCAGTTAGGTTAATCTAATTACCATGCTTACATTGCATTATTAATACTTTCACACATATGTTTAAGTATATGGGAGAGGAAAAATTTACTTTTACACACATGTTTAAGTACATGAGAGAGAGAATTTTACCTTTACATATTATATGTTTAAGTATATGAGAGCGATAATCTTACTTTTACATATATGTTTAAGTATATGAGAGGTAATTTTACTTTTACATACGTACCTAAGTATATGAGAGAGATACTTTTACTTTTACATATAAGTTTAAGTACATGAGAGGGATAATTTTACTTTTACATATATTTTTAAGTATATGAGAGAGATCATTCAACTTTTACATAAATATTTAAGTATATGAGAGAGACAATTTAACTTTTACAAATATGTCTAAGTATATGAGAGAGATTATTTTACTGTCATGAAAACACTACACACACAAAACGACTTAATGACATACTTAGCGCTAACCTAAAACCTGTGTACCCAGACACGACGCAAGTAAAAAAAAAAGAAAAAAAGCAATCTCTTTTTCGCAATTGTAAGACCTCTCGTCGTTAACGGATGAAAGACAACCAATCAGCTGAGAAAATGCCAGGATCACAAATCCCTCTGATGACAGAGCGAGGAAAGGTAAGAAAAGTAAGTAACTGCTTTGACGCTCGCGAAGGGAGTCCCGGAATCGACGGCTGGAAAATTATTTTTCGCCCTTCGATCAAGATTAACTTTCTCCGTTCCTCGTTCGTTTGCTGGGTGGATTTGGTTCGTGAATTCGTAAGCCTTCGATTCATTGGTGTCCTGTGCTTTTCATTCATTAAAATGATCCCTATTTACGAACGAATATGTTTGTAAATCTCGACGTTTCTTTAATTTTCCAGATATGGATACTTTTCTTCTGATTAAGATCATTCAGTTTCAACTCTCTTACAATAATATCCAGGTAATATTTTTCCTCTTAATAAGAAAGTTCAATTTCAACTCTCTTACAATTATATCCAGATATGGATACTTTTCTTGTTAAGATAATTCACTTTCAACTCTCTTACAATAATATCCAGATATGGATACTTTTCTTCTAAACTTATTAAGATAATTAAATTTCAACTAATATCCAGATATAGATACTTTTTTAACCTTATTAAGATAATTCCATTTCAACTCTTACAATATCCAGATATAGATACCTTTCCTCTTATTAAGATCATTCAATTTCCACTCTCTTACAATAATACCATTTCCTTGACCCCACGCCCCCTCCCCTTAAATGAGCTTTCTCTCCAAAGCGATCAAGATTAGCTCTCTTTCTCCATTCGTCGTCCGTTTGCTGGAAGAATTTGATTCGTGAATTCGTAACCCTTCGATTCTCTTCATCCTATGTTTTTCTTTCGTTGAAATTATCTCTATTTACGAACGAATATATTTGTCAATTTCACCTTTTCTTTAATTTTTCAGAAACGGATGCTTTTCTCCTATTTCAGAGATTAAGAAAGCATGTACTTGAAAGCACAGCAGACTTCATCTAAAAAAAAAATAAACTGCTGAAAACTTGCAAATTTCTCTCCCTTCTTCGAACCGCCTCCAAGAACCCTTTGGCAGATGTTACTGTATTTTATTTTTCTACTTCACTCTTTCACAACTTCTCTGCATCATTTCCCCAACCCTTCTGCACACGTCCGTTGCTGAGTGATATTTACTTTCGCGTTTTTTTCCCGTTTCACTTCTTCGTTTCCGTTTCTTTCTTCTCTCGGCGTCAAGAGAAGCAGAGGAAAGAGAGTAACAGTTTCCTTTGTTGGTTTTACATTATGAACTCTCAAACCTCGAAAAGAAAATTCTTCGTCATCTTCAAAAGTCACTTGCGTCCTTTTGAAATGGCGTTTTTCTTCATTTTATCCTGTTCATTTCATTTACTACATTTTATCCTCTACAGTTTTTAAACAATCAGAAGGCAATGTGCCTAAATGGGATTAACTTGCTTAAAAACACATACTTATATTGCTATTATTCCTTTAACCACGCGTGTGAATATTTGATCAATCGACTTCATGAGAAAATTATGTATTCGGGATAAAAAAAAAAAAAAGTATTGTTGTCTTTTTCCCAAACTATAAATTCACGCAAATGTCTGCCTAAAACCTGTTTGCTAATACAACCGAGATCGAATAAGGATGATGTCACGAAGCAGAGAAGGACGGACCACTCACAAACAAATACATGAATAAACAAGTGGATAAATAAATGAATATTAAAACTGGCAAAGGCTGCTAACAGAAGCGGTATTGTTTTCCACGTATTCGTGTGAGTGCAGTGGTGTGTCAAGATACAATTCAGCACATGCAATTCTCGACAGCTCTGGATCTATCATGCAATGTATATTCAAAATAATTTTTTTTCGCATTAAAATAAACCTTTTTTTTTTTGGCAAACAATTTTTTTAGTGTTTTACCTCCTACTCCCCCGTAAAAAAGTTTTCTTCTCGAGAATTTCTTTCAAGAACTGGCCACAGCAATTTACCTTCTCAGGAAATGTCACCCTTATGAAAGCGAAGAACTATCCCCCAAAGTGAGTCACATGCCAAAGTGACCAAGATAAACATGACATTCGTGATGATGTACTTCTCAGCCATGGGGCTTCCATATAGGACAGTACCTCGTTATTTTCCCAACTACCTAGTCAGGGCAAAGACAGAGGAAAATCACTTGGATAAATTTAACCTTAAATAAAATAAAAACCAATGAAGACAGAGGGCTGCAATTTGGTATGTATGTTTAATAACTGGAGGGTGGATGACCAACATACAATTTGCAGCCCTCTAGCCTCAGTAGTTTTTAAGATCTGAGGGCGGACGGACAGGCAAAAAAGCCATCTCGGTAACAGTTTTCTTTTACAGAAAACTAAAAAGACATTTTAGTTTCCTAATCCAATAAAATGGAATCTTTTAACCACTTCGTCATTCACCAGCCGCCTGCCGCCTGCCTTTCACTAAGAATGCTGTTTTGCGAACCTTCTTTTGTTTTTGCAAGAGACTCTCCTCTCGGCTCCTTTTGAAAGAGTCTTCTAATCAGGACAAGAGCTGAGAGAGAGAGAGAGAGAGAGAGAGAGAGAGAGAGAGAGAGAGTCTTTGCCTTTGTTACCCGAATACCCGAGATAATTCATTAAATTGGAACCTCCGTAAGCTATGCAAATCGACCCGGTGAGCGCCTCAGCTGCAGAAAGGAACTGGATGAGATCGATTCTACTCGAGTTATCTCCCGAATTAAGTAAACAGGTTGATAATTAACTCGGTGACACTGAGTAAAGTATTTTATAAAAAAAAAAAATATTGAGTAAATGATTGCATTGCTAATAGTAGTACATTTATGCGTCTTGAATGTATGAGATACTCTGGTATGAGCACTGATGTTATGGCTGCGCTAAGTTTTTGTTGTAAATATTGAGCATTTGAGGGTAACATTATCAGAAAACATTATCAGAATTGTAAAACGAATAATAATAATAATAATAATAATAATAATAATAATAATAATAATAATAATAATAATAATAATAATAATAAACTCAGTGACGTTGAGTAAAGTTTTCTATGCATAAACATTGCCTGTATGATTCAATGACCACAGTAGACGACTTGACAATATTTACTCTCTGTTTTTTAAGTGCACGCGATATTGTTATGTATGGGTAATAATATTATAGCAGTGATAAGTTTACGTCGTTAATATCAAGTATTTGAGGGTAATAGTAAATATCAAGCATTTGAGGGTAACAGTATTATTACTGTAGAGTCAATAATAATAATAATAATAATAATAATAATAATAATAATAATAATAATAATAATAATAGGATAATAATAAGAAAAAAACAAAAAACAATACAAAAATAAGGATGATTAATAATAACCAAAAACAAAAACAAAACAATACAAAAATAATAACAATAATAATAATATAATAATGATAATAATCTACGGAATCTCGCTCTCCTAGAGACCTTTCAGCTCGTGCTAGGAGTAGTCAGTTCTCAGGAACATTCAGCTTCTGACACCCAGAACGCCCCAAATGCAATAAACATGCACACGCAGGGCTAATCGTTTTTACGACGCAACAATGCCATCAAATTACGAAAATTTTATACCGCCATAATTAAACAGTGAGTAATTCCGCTTTTAAACGCGCGCTCATTAACATGAAAGCCCGAATAACCTTTCATTCCCATTAATAATAATGAAAAAATATTATTGTCATCAGCTCTGGCTTTGAATAACCTCGGCGTTTATGAAAATCAATACAATTCATGATGAAAATGAACCCGGTTATTTTTCTGACCCGGTTTTTTTTTTTCCAGAAAGACTGCTGCTGTCGCGTTCGTGCATCCGATGACATCAAAAAACACTCTGGCCAAAAGCTTCTGTATGACTTTTATTAAAGACAAACAACTGTTTTTATTCTATTCTCTGGTAAATGTTTTTGTGCCGTCACTTAAATAGGAATTATTTACGTGACAAAGACCGTAAATAAATAAATTTGTCTTTTTTGTTTGCTTTAGTTTGTGAATTTGTCACAGAGTTCGTTTTTTTTTATGTTATTATGACAGTTCATTGTTCAGATATCGCTTTATTACTATTTTAGTCTTGATAAAGATAAATAAATAGCCTTCCAATTTATTTCGTTTATTTTCGTCATTACCAAGAGACGCTGTTATTCCGATCGTTGATAAGCCATTTAATTTGTTGACATGTCATTTAATTTGTTGATAAGCCATTTAATTTGTTGAAAAACCACCTAATTTGTTGCTAAGCCATTTAATTTGTTGATAGACCATGTAATTTGTTTCCAAGGCATTTAATTTGCTGGCAAGCCATTTAATTTGTTGATAAGCCATTTAGTTTGTTGATAAACCATTTTATTTGTTCAAAAAACACTTAATTTGTTGCAAAACCATTTAATTTGTTGATAAGCCATTTAATCTGTTGATAAGCCATTCACTTTGTTGATAAGCCATTTAATTTGTTGAAAAACCAATTCATTTGTTGCTAAGCCATTTAATCTCTTGATAAGTCATTTAATTTTTTGATAAGCCATTTAATTTGTTGAAAAACCAATTAATTTGTTGCCAAACCATTTAATTTGTCAATAAGCCATTTAAATTGTTGCTACGCCATTAAATTTGTTGCTAATAAATTTAATTTGATGATTAGCTATTTAATTTGTTGATAAGCCATTAAATTTGTTGATAAGTCATTTAATTTGCTGATGTGCCATTTAAATTTTTTATAAGCCTTTTAATTTGATAAGCCATTTAATTATCCAGATACTACAATATATCACTGATTAGTCAACAAGAAGCTATTCTTCTCTTTACTTATCTTTAAAAACATTCATCTAATATCCTTTACGATATGCTGTATAAGATTCATCAAACTCTCTCTCCACCAAATACATAGCATCTCTTCATTACTGCAATGCATTCCCACCTACCTATTTTAATAAATTTATATATATATATATATATATATATATATATATATATATATATATATATATATATATATATATATATATATATATATATTTTAATCATTTTTTAACTGATCTCTTCAGTCTTTGGAAGCTTGAATTTCAAGTCAGTGGCCCCTGTGGACTGGTTCCATATGAATAGGGCTCATCTTCTCAATAATAATGCTAATGACTGATTTATTTTAATCTTCACTTTATATACTCAATGAAAAACTAGTTTAACAAAACTCAAAACTGGACAGATAAATACCCACTGCTCAAATACCCCTGTAAATGGCAGGATAATGATACTGGCAATTCCCCTCGGCAATAATGTTAAAGCATTAATATTGCAAGACACCCGATACATCAATTTGCCAGCTGTCATGGGAAGATGACATATCGCAAACGAATGATGTCCATTCTTGCTTGCAATACATCTGTTTATTTGTGTGCTATGTAATGAGCGCAAAAGTGAATGTGTTTATGCGTGTGTTGAGTATACGTGTAAATATAAATACACACACACACACACACATTCCGGTCACGAAAACATCAGTTCCTTCTGAAATTCTCATTCAGAAAATGAACCCTATTCATATGGAACAAGCCCACAGGGGCCACTGACTTTAAATTCAAGCTTCCAAAGAATATGGAGGCTGCCTTCATATTAGTTGGGTATATTATTTAGGTTAGGTCAGAGACGAATGTGGCGCAATCTGCCTACATAATCTGACAGTTCCGTTTGGTGACGGTTGTTACTCATACCAGACGAGCTTTGCAAACCCTACAATGCTTCGTTTTCACTGATTCTCACAAAACTATTGTCTCTTCTCTCCCAATTCCCTTTCATCTCTTCCTTCGAGTCTGGGCTGCATAAGGTCATTACACTCGCGGTAGGTCGGTCTCCGTGTCAAAGAGAAAATACCAAATGGTTTCTTAAGGGCCGAGTTATATCAAAGGGTCGAGGTATGCCGTCTTCCGGGTTGGTTCTTTGGTCTTTGAGGCCTAATTTTCCATTTTTCTCTTCGGCTTAATAACATCTGTTGCCTCTGTAAGCATCCCGAAGGGGCTCTCCATCCTCTCCCGTACGACCTGTCAGTTTTTTCATCGACGACCCTCTTCTGCGGGTCGTCTCGAATTTGTTCTCTTCAGGAGCAACCATACTAGGCCTATGCTATATACGTACGATCATCTTTTATTTATATGTGATGTACGAAATTGACCAACTTGTAATTATGCAAAATTAACAATAAATACACATAAATTGCATAAATTGCAAGACGCCCTTTGCATCAGTATGTCATGGGAAAGTGACAGATCCCAAACGAATAAGATTAATGCTTTTTTGTAAGATATCTATTGATGTGTGTGCTATATAACGAGCAAAAAATTAAGTGCGTTTATGCGCGTGTTGTGTGCTTACGCGCAAACATACATACATACATACACAGACATACACACACATACTTTCCAGAAAGTATTTCTACATAATTACAAGGTTAAGTTAGACACATATATATATATATATATATATGTATATATATAATGTGCATATACATATGTATATGCATGTATGTGTATACACACACACACATATATATATATATATATATATATATATATATATATATATATATATATATATATATATATATATATATATATATATGCAAATATGACTGAAGGCAAAGTTTCAATTATTTGACTATGACACAAATTCAAAGTTATTACGAGTAAACAGCATTTGTTAAAATCGATACAGACCACACCACAATTCACAATGCGCACTGTCAAAGGCCACAAACCAAATCTTCAAATTCGGTGTTGATAAAGTGGAGGCTCCATCCGATTCCTCTCCAAGACACAAGAAGCTGTTTCATTAGGGGCCGTGACTTTCATCCTGAGCTTAAAGGACAGCCATTATTCACTCCCACGAATAACCTAGTTGTAATTAAAGCTTTGTAGATGGCACGAGTACTGAAGCTCTCCGCACGCATTGCTAAACGTGTGAACGAACGTCCGTGCATGCACATGTCCACATTATATATATATATATATATATATATATATATATATATATATATATATATATATATATATATATATATATATGTGTATATATATATATATTGAAATGTATCTTCCTACGCCTTTCCTACCCTTGACTCGAGAATTTGTTCATCTAGTTATAACGAGGAAAGAGTAAAAGGTTGTCATTAAACTTTTTTTTAGAAACGAGGTAGTATTTGTAAAGAAAGCATTCTGACTGGGCTACCGTAGTTTCAATAAAAATCTATCGTAACAAGTGTAAAAAATGTGAGAAAACCTATTAAATATTTCTTATTTTACATTTATACACACACACACACATATATGTGTGTGTGTGTGTGTGTGTGTGGGTATGTGTGCGTATCTGTATACTGTATATAATATATAATAAAAACTGTAGGTCTCCTGAACATACACGCTTCCATGTTTATACATCATACTTCTAAATATAAACTAAACGTTTACCATTACACAGACAAAGAAACGGTGCGTTGTCTTCGACAAACAGCACAAATAATGCAGATTACATAAACAGCAGAACCAAACATCACTGAGATGAGTTTTGCCGGGACGTGTTTGCTGAAGAGATCCACGTGATTCCTCATATCACAGTAAGGGTTAATACGAGAGACAAAAACACTTTCTCGAAGGGTATATTAAAAAGCCATGGCTACGTAATATTGGTGTGTTGTTCTTTTTCTCTCTCGAGAGAGACGAATTCAATAAGATGTATTAACAACGGCTGCTGCAGTATTGGAAATAGGAGTCGTAGCATTCTTTCACTTCAGAACTTGTTACCAGGGTCTATGTGTTTATTGCTCTGTAGGTAGGACTGGGATAAATCTATTATTATTATTATTATTATTATTATTATTATTATTATTATTATTATTATTATTATTATTATTATTATTATTCCGGAAAATGTCAGATTGAAAACTGTTGTAAAACTCTACGGGTTTATCCCCCATGTTTCACTACCGCGTCTTTGTATAGAGAATAATGACTGCTGTAAATACGCTACTAACGTATATTTTCTGTTTACTAAAATATGATGAATAAAATTTCCTCAAACGATGCAGCCACCCTATTTAACAGGACTTGTTCAAGAGAGGATTTACTTCCTTCTCATATTAAAATTTTTATTATTATATGCCATTAAAATTATGCTCAAAATTATTACTATTATTATTATTATTATTATTATTATTATATATTATTATTATTATTGTTACTATTATTATCACTACTTTTTAGCCACTTTGATGGAAGAAAAAATTATCCACAAGGAACAGTTAACAGTGTCATCCATCTTAGCAAACTGAAAAGCTATCCCTTCCCCGGATGAATAACTTTCAGAGGGTGTATACATGGAAAGAATGACCAGATGTTGATCATCCACCCTCCAATCATCAAATATATCAAATTACAGCCCTCTAGCCTCAGTAGTTTTATTTTATGTAAGGCTAAAGTTAGCCATAATCGTGCTCCTGGCAACTATATAGGATAGGCCACCACCGGGCCGTGGTTAAAGCTTCATGGGCCGCGGAACTTACAGCATTATACAGAGACCACCGAAAGATAGATCTATTTTCGGTGGCCTTGATTATACGCTGTAGCGACTGTGCAGAAAACTCGACTGCGCCGAAGAAACTTCGGCGCATTTTTTGCTTGCTATATATTCAAATCCAGCAAAAGAAGGGATCTAACTCTCCAAAAACATTCTTTTTCTCTTTTCCAGACATTTTTTTTTTATTTCTGAACAATATACACTTCCTTCGTTATCTTTCACCCGCCCCCAGGATCTTCCTTACGCTAAAAGCTTTAATCCTTCCCTAGCTCTCAACCTTTTAGATACCCCTGCCCCAATTACTCTTTTTCCCTATATCCCTGCCCACAATGCCCTTTCACCTTTGTCTAACTGAGTGCTAAAACATACAACACCCACCATTTCCTGAAACAAATCACCTGTCATAAATACATTTTCTTCGCGTCTGTATCATATTCACGTATCTTATTTCCTTTCAGGTTTTTGACAATAGTAATACAAGGTATGGGGCATATTCCTTGTCAAGTTTCCCCAGTGCTAATACAAGGTATGGGACTGCAAACGTCACGCCCACGCTACGTATGTATGTGTATGTATATGTGGATATATCCTTAAAAGAGGGTGAATTGTATTATCCTTCGCCATCAAGGTGTCTGATCGTAACACATTCTTGTCGTTTTCTCAGTTTTATTCATCACCTTACCCTTCGTTACTTCCTGCTTTTGCTCCACGTCTATCTACCTCCTTTGATCTCTCTTTTTACACCTTTCGTTCAGTTACTCCATCATTAATTCCATACGCTTCTTTTTCTCTGTTACTCCCCTCTCGCCCTTTACTTAGTTCGTCTACATCGCCGCGTCATTTCCTTTGATATTTATATATATTCAAATGTATGTTCTTTCCACTCCTTCCTTTGTCATATTGTCTATGCTTTCAACCATTTATCCGTCCTGTTTTATACTGGAGTTCCTCTGAACGCTTAATTAAATTCAGTTGGGATGTGAACTTTTCTCCGAATTTTTGATTCAGTAGCCATTTCTAAACTAATTGATGTTTACCGATTTAATCATGAAGAACAATGTCAATAATACTAATATAGTTGTGGGTAAAAAAATCCTTCTTTTTTACATTAGTAGGTTTCACACAGACCGAATCCGTTCTGATTGATGGCGAGACCTGAGAATTAAAAATTAAAAACACACACACAAACACACACTTCACATACACGCACACTTCACATACACAGGAGCCTCGTTAACATCTCGTCAGTTCAGCTTGCAAAGCTTAATGCAATTCTTCTCATCAATCAAGACTGGAATTTCGTGTTTCCTGAATAAAACGCCCCTTTTTCAATTTCGCCTTCAATCACGGCCACTCTAAAAAAAAAAATTAAAATAAAATGAAAAAATAATAATCCTGGTCTTCCACCCCATTTTGGTCCGAAAACATCTAAAAATAATAGTTATTTCTCTCTCTCTCTCTCTCTCTCTCTCTCTCTCTCTCTCTCTCTCTCTCTCTCTCTCTCTCTCTCTCTCTCTCTCTCTGCATGCACGACAAAGTATATAACCCAATATTTTCTCCTTTGTCTTCTATTTTACACCATTTTTGCGGGTCTAAACTTCACGCCCCTCCCATATTTCTTAATTTTCAAAAACTCCAATGCTCGTTCATAACAAAACTTTTGACCATTTCCGTGAAGAACATTCGACCAAACAACCCACTTCCACATTATATTCCAAGACTCGCCTCTGATGACATTATTTTTTTCCATGAACACCATATAAACCTGCTGAAACTCCATACGATTTGGCAAACATCTGTCAGTTTATAATTACGTATAAAATTTACTATTTGATAAGGAGTCTGTTAAATGTTACCATAAACTCTTCCATTTCTTATAGTGATTTCGACATCCATTAAATAGTCCCCAATTCCAAATACTCTCATTACTATTGCTGACTTTCACCTCTTTCTAGACTTTAACAGGAAGCTGTAAAGCAACGAGAGCGCAACTGAGAAATGAAATTAACCGTCAGTTTACAATAAACTACGAGGAATGGATAAAAGAGTCATGATCCACCACGATATGTCACAATGCACAACATTCATGGAAGAAATTCTGGTATTATAATCAATTGTTTGAGTCATATTTTATATCACAATAAGACCTTCTGTTGCCTGGCCCTGCCACGCTGTTAATGACAAAAAAAGTACCGTTCGCCGGAAAATGAAATGGACAAATGTTAAACACTGAACATGTATTAACATTTCCCCCGGGGAATTGTGGATTAAATCAACCGTCCCCTGGGGGGATAATCCCAGAAACATTTTCAGGGGGGATTTGTGAACTAAATCAACCATCCCATTGAGGTATAATCCCGGAAACATTTTCAGGTGGGGGAATTATGAATTAAATTAATTGTCTCCTGGGGGTATTTGTGAATTAAATATCAGTAGTCATCTGGGGAAATAATCCCCGAAACATTTTCAGGGGAGAATTGTGAATTAAATCAACCGTCCCCAAGGGGGATAATCCCAGAAACATTTTCAGGGGGGAATTACACATTAAATCAATCGTCCCTTGGGGAAGTAATCCCAGAAACATTTTCAGGGGGAATTACGCATTAAATCAATCGTCCCCTGAGGGGATAATCCCAGAAAAATATTCATGGGGTAATTGTGAATTAAATCAACCGTCCCCTGAGGGGATAATCCCAGAAACATTTTTAGGGGGTAATTGTGAATTAAATCAGCAGTCCCCAGGGGAAATAATCCCTGAAACCATCCTGAAACCAGTATTTCATGATGAAAACACAGGTTTAGATTTGTAGCAAAGCTTCACTAAGACCGAAAATGTTTGCAATAATCCAGCATTTTAATGTTGTAATTCCTTGGCTTCTGCTTAGTTGTCCTACGAAAGCCGATCCTCATATTACAGTTATCCTTAGATTGTGAACTGTTTTTTGCATTGCCCCCTCACTTTACATCAGCAAGTGAAAAGAATGTGAACCTACTGATGTAAAAAATATATATATATATATAAAAATTCATCAGCACAGCAATAAACACACTGCACAAAAAAGATCGTAATAGGTTTATGTATTGTGTTACTTTCGTATTCAACATCAATCCATCTTATTTCAAAATGGTATTATTCAGCCAGTCCAGTGAGCTCAAAGGAAGCACAAAAGTAGTCTTATAACTGACGAGGGATCTATGCAGTACTATACAGGGGAATAATGTATGTGTATGTGTGTGTAAGAGATATGTATACACATATACATAATATGTACAATATATATATAATACCAACCTGTAGATCATTGCCTAAGTCCGTCATCATTCTTCGCATTAATTCCGGGCTTCCTTTGAGCTAACCGGATAATTTCCGATTTGGACAGAATATTCATGCTCTTCAAAGGATCGTTTGCATAATTTCCACCCTTTGGATCGAGAACTGGAATGAACTAATATATATCCTCATGCTGAAATACGGATCGCCTCTCCGGCCGATTAATTCACGATTGTTGTTCCTATCAGCCACGGGACCTAATCATTTCCTCACTAACTACGTTCGTATGTTAATATGTTATCCTTTCAATTTTAAAAAGACTGCCACATTTTTTGTCTGATGATTAGCTTCGCTGCCACATTTTTTGTCTGGTGATTACCTTCTCTATCACACTTTTTGTCAGGTGATTAGCTTCTCTGCCACACTTTTTATCTGGTGATTGGCTTCTGTGCCACATTTTTGTCTGGTGATTAGCTTCTCTGCCACACTTTTTGTCTGGTGATTAGCTTCGCTGCCACATTTTTTGTCTGGTGATTAGCTTCTCTGCCATACTTTTTGTCTGGTGATTAGCTTCTCTGCCACATTTTTTGTCTAGAGATTAGCTTCTCTTCCACACTTTTTGTCTGGTGATTAGCTTCTCTGTCACATTTTTTGTCTAGAGATTAGCTTCTCTGCCACACTTTTTGTCTGGTGATTAGCTTTGCTGTCACATTTTTTGTCTGGTGATTAGCTTCTCTGCCACACTTTTTGTCTGGTGATTAGCTTCACTGTCACACTTTTTGTCTGGTGATTAGCTTCGCTGCCACATTTTTTGTCTGGTGATTAGCTTCGCTGCCATATTTTTTGTCTGGTGATTAGCTTCTCTACCACACTTTTTGTCTGGTGATTAGCTTCTCTGCCACATTTTTTGTCTAGAGATTAGCTTCTCTGCACACTTTTTGTCTGGAGATTAGCTTCTCTGCCACATTTTTTGTCTAGAGATTAGCTTCTCTGCCACACTTTCTGTCTGGAGATTAGCTTCTCTGCCACATTTTTTGTCTGGTGATTAGCTTCTCTGCCACGCTTTCTGTCTAGAGATTAGCTTCTCTGCCACACTTTTTGTCTGGTGATTAGCTTCTCTGCCACATTTTTTGTCTAGAGATTAGCTTTCTGCCACATTTTTTGCCTGAGATTAGCTTTCTGCCACATTTTTTGTCTAGAGATTAGCTTCTCTGCCACACTTTCTGTCTGGAGATTAGCTTCTCTGCCACATTTTTTGTCTGGTGATTAGCTTCTCTGCCACATTTTTTGTCTAGAGATTAGCTTCTCTGCCACACTTTCTGCCTGGAGATTAGCTTCTCTGCCACATTTTTTGTCTGGAGATTAGCTTCTCTGAAACATTTTCTGTCTGGTGATTAGCTTCTCTGAAACATTTTCTGTCTGGAGATTAGCTTCTCTGCCACATTTTTTGTCTGGAGATTAGCTTCTCTGAAACATTTTCTGTCTGGTGATTAGCTTCCCTGAAACATTTTCTGTCTGGTAATTAACTTCTCTGTCACATTTTCTGACTGGCGATTTACTTCTCTACCACATTTATTGTCTGTTTTTACCATGTCGTCTAGAGGCTTCAGAGCAACGTCGGTTAGATGAAAGGCGACCATACCCAAATCCATCTTTCAAAGTCGAGCCTATAAGGGATATGGACGGACGGCCTTTTCACGTGAACACTGTGATAACGCCTTTCATTTTTCTACTTGTCTACTTCCTTCTCAAACAGGTACGTCGGAGGATCAAAAGAAATGTCTTGGCGTGTGTGTGTGTGTGTGTTTAGAAATAGTAAAACGGTCAGAAAGGTCGGTGTACATTTCTTGCTATGATTTCGAGTTATTCACCGAGGAGTTTGAGTAACATTTCACATTGAATCTGATCCATTGAAGATTTCGTGAAATAGAAAAATTCTAATAAAATGTAAGAGAAAAATTAAACCAGATATATACAGTAGATAGATATGTGTGTGTGTGTGTGTGTGTGTGTGTGTGTGTGTGTGTGTGTGTGTGTGTGTGTGTGTGTGTGTGTGTGTGTGTAACACTACAGCCGTTTTCAGTTCTCTGTAAAAGAAAACTACTGTGCCGGTTTTGTCTGTCAATCCGCACTTTATTCCGTCCGCACTTTATTCTGTCCGCACTTTTTCCTGTCCGCACTTTCTCAGTCCATCCTAAAAACTACTGAGGCTAGAGAGCTGCAAATTGGTATGTTGATCATCCACCCTTCAATCATCAAACATACCAAATTGCAGCCGTCTAACCTGGGAAGTTTTTATTTTATTTAAGGTTAAAGTTAGCCATAATCGTGCGTCTGGCAACGGTATAGGATAGGCCACCACCGGGCCGCGGATAAAGTTCCACGGGCCGAGGCTCATACAGCATGATACCGAGACCACCGAAAGATAGATCTATTTTCGGTCACCTTGATTATATGATGTACAGAAAACTCGACTGCGCCAAAGAAACTTCGGCGCATTTTTCACTCGTTATAATGATAAGTAATGTGCAGGAAGCTAGTATTTGTTCACAGTCACACATCATCTGGTTTAGTATATATTTCCGTCACACATCATCATATAGTTATATGATATATATATATATATATATATATATATATATATATATATATATATATATATATATATATATATATATATATATTTTTTTTTTTTTTTTTTTTTTTTTTTTTTTTTTTACGTCCAATAAATCAACGCCTCCCACTGCGAGAAGTCTATGGATAGACACCATGTAACCAGGAAGCATCTTTATAAGTTACACAAAGACAGACACTGCTGATAATTGTCCATTTCTAAAACTGCTGCGTTAGCTGAATAAAGCAATCTTCATAGGGGTGCAGACAGAGAGACGTATTATTGACATGTCGCCATCTACATCCTTGGATGTATCAAGCAAGCTTTTAATGATAAAACAATCTTGAACAGTAAAATTTTGCTGATAGAAAGAAGCACTAATATTATGTAACAAAAATAGCATTGGAGGAGAAACGACACGGAAAATGA
>NC_089747.1:5602500-5612500 GCF_040412425.1 Macrobrachium rosenbergii | reverse complement strand
CCTAATGAACGAAAAATTTAATAATGCCAGTCTCATTAGGAATCCGAAATATACAAATGTTTTATATATTTTTTGCATGTTTTTTTTTTTTGCATGTCGTGGGTAAGAAATCAAATGAGTTTTTTTGATGAGAGAGAGAGAGAGAGAGAGAGAGAGAGAGAGAGAGAGAGAGAGAGAGAGAGAGAGAGAGAGAGATAGTTTTTCGTGGAAAAGTGCCGAGAGAAACATTCTTTTAGTAAAAAAAGATTGATGGCAGAGAGAGAGAGAGAGAGAGAGAGAGAGAGAGAGAGAGAGAGAGAGAGAGAGAGAGAGAGGCTGTTTTCGTGGGAAAGTGCCAGAGAGAGAGAGAGAGAGAGAGAGAGAGAGAGAGAGAGAGAGAGATTGGCTGTTTTTTGTGAAAATGTGCCAGAGAAACTTTCTTTTAGTAAAAAAAAGACTGATGCCAGTTGAGAGAGAGAGAGAGAGAGAGAGAGAGAGAGAGAGAGAGAGAGAGAGAGAGAGTTATAAACTCATGCACACAAACAACAAGCCCTCTTCTCTATTTCCACTGTATGCTTCTTTAGTAGTTAAGAATTCAGCCACTTTAGTAAACAAAGTAACAGACGAAAATATGAGTTAAAGTAGCAGGGGCCATCGGGTCCGAAGGCTTCATTATCGCGCCGTGGCAATCTATCGTCAACGGTGCGTCCGATTTCTTAGCCTTTGACTGCCAGAGCACGTCAATGAAATCTCTGACGATACATTGCTACGGGAAAGATAAAAACACGCTCAAACCCACTGGCTACGGCTTTAGCATAGAGGAAATAAAATAGTTGGAGAAACACGTTCATATTTGTGTTGAACGTTTCCTAGGCAAATACACACCCGGACACTGTTAGGTGAAAGCGCCATAACTCTTCATATTCGCTTAGCACTTTGTCATCGTTTGTAGCTACAGCCTGCAATTACACATTACAACAGTTTCTCAAGATATTCGGTCGTCTGTTTATGAAACGACGTATCACCTGACTTGTATACAAATGAGCATGTTATATTTATATGAGTTATTAACCCATATACTTCCACTCTCGTTGGACAAAAGAACGCTTTCATTTTTACTATCTTGACTTAGTATTTTACACGTATTTTTGTTTATTCCTGTATACATCTGTTGTCTGTTAATTCACCTCCAAAGTTATTCATTTATTTCCTTTCCTCCATTTTCTCTCGTTCACACTAAAACATTCTGTTCTCCGGGGGCTTTCTTTATTATTCCCATATTCTAATTTAGAATAATCCTAATCATATTATTAATACTAAATCTGCGCTTAGTTTTTTACACGTATTATTGTTTGTTCATGTATATATCTGTTGTCTGTTAATTCAATTTTAATGTTATTCATATATATTTCTCCATTTTCTCTTGTTCATACTAAAACATTGTTCTCCGGGAGCTGTCTTTATTCTAAAATTCTCATTTAGCATAATCCTGATCATATTAATTTTAATATTAAATCTCTCAACCGCCCCTCTCCACAAACATTTTTACGCATACGCGAACCATCCCAAGACCTCTCAATTTGCCAGATCACGTTCTATCCATCTTACAATCTCCTCCTCCTCCTCCCATGCATCCACTGACGACCAACAGAACTCACCACAGAGGATAAAAATCCGAATAAAAAACATACCAAGATAATCTCCCCGAGTACCTATAGGTGTTATGATAGGTTACGAATGCGGACCTTGAGTGCAAATTAAAACACGCTCCCAATCTTTCCTTTCACAGAAGCGAACACAGAGAAGAGGGGAAAGGATCGTCCCTTAATGTTACCTAATTGTTTGGAAATTTTAATTTCGGCCAGCCTCCTCCCCACCTCTGGTCGTTTCCTTTGTGCTGATCGCAGAAACCAAACGTTTATTATGAGCGGTGTGGGCTGCTCTTTTTGTTGTACTGAATTTTTGGAAGATGTATCCTTGTGCACATATACATACATACATACATACATACATATATATATATATATATATATATATATATATATATATATATATATATATATATATATATATATATTACATAGTACATATATATATATAATTTATATCATATATGTAATTTATGTATATCCATAAATGTATATACGTGTATGAATCATTTATATAATATACTGTATATGTATATACTGTATGACATATATGTATATATTATATATATATGCATAATTGTATGTATATATATTTATATATATATATATATAGAGAGAGAGAGAGAGAGAGAGAGAGAGAGAGAGAGAGAGAGAGAAGAGCACATTAATGTATATCAAAGATTGACATTTTCTAACTGCAAATGAACGGGTTTTACATTAAAATAAATGTATGCATATGAGCGTAAAATCAGCATTTTTCGAATACGGTTAGGAGGGCGTGAATTGGTTTTAAAATTCTCCTCCAGTTGTGTTTCCCCTTTTTAATTCTTTTGAGAAAGGAATTTTAAATATGGCGAATACAGCCATATTTTCCAACCTTTTTCACATTACGTAGCTTAAAACAACATAAACAGTATTAGATAATTTTTTTCATTAGTATCAAAACTGTTACGTCAATATAACGTTAAATAATCAACAGAACCACGTAGGCGTCAGAGCGTTTTAGTACGCAAACAATAAACCAAGTCTACGTTTTAGGACAGGACAGTAATTTAGAAGTTCAGCGATTCTCCACAGACATAATTATGGATGCTGAATCTCCAGAGTGTGTTTTGCATCAAGCTTCTCCAGAAAGAATGAATACCAATGATCCACTGACAGGGAGCTAAATAATACCACAGAGGAATGATACCAAAGGGGGAATAATGCCCTAGAAGAAGAATAAATAAACGATCAGGTGGGGGACAAAAGAAAACAAGGTTAGACAACAAAGACGACTGCTGTGAATTATTCACATAAGTCTTCCTTGTCAATTATTCACAAAGCGATGTTATGTAAATATCTTGTTGGTTCTACTCTCAAATTCTTTTGATAAATCAGGTTTGCTGATCAAACAAACATTGTGGGTTTAAGACAGCGAGTATCGTTACCTGGGTAAATTTTCTTCCGGTCCAATAAGAAAAATTAGATTCTTACAGAATGTTATAAATAAGCAAACAGCAAACAACGGTAAATATCTGTTCAGTATTCAGATACTTTAAGAGACATAAGTATTGTTATAGAAAATAAAATGTGCATAAATTAAGCCAGCAATACAAATGTTGAGAGATGAAGGTCTTGACATACACAGGAAATATTCAAGCTTTGAGCATCATTTTCCAAATTTTTACTTTGCACATAAACTAAGGAAAACAATAGTTCAAAGCCCATACTCCCCTCTATAACAAGCAAGAACTAAATGGCGGAATCTTATTTCCTTTCAATAAAAAGAACTCATTATAATAACGTTTTCACTCTGACTCTCGTCAGAGAGAGATAGCATACACTTATCAACATTTTTGGAAATACGCAAACAGGACTCTAATTATAGTTTTCAGTTTACATTAAATAAACTCAAATACTGTTTTATTCGGAATGTTGCCCCAGCCATTTACTTTGTTCAGTTTTAATTTGACTCTTGATTTTTTAAATTAAAATAATCTGATATGGACGGATGTATGGTGTTTAAGACCAAATCCCAGGCGTCGTATAAAATAACTGATAAGAAATACTTAAATTTAGTTTCCCAGCCAATTGATGGATTAACGGCAGATAAAAAAAAAGAGGAAGAAGGCTGAATGAATATTTGTATATATTATGAATTCCAAATGTCATACAAAATTGAAATGAACGCATCAACATGACCATCATCCCCCAGAATATCAACCAAAGCTTTACCATGGATGTACCTCTAACCCTGGTTAAAATTTCTTAGCAGTGCGCCGGAATGCTAATACACATTCAGGCGCACTACTTCCCCCAAAAATCAGCTTGTGGATCAAAAATATATGACTAATCCGAAGTCTTGTTAATACCAACCACTGTTTGACTGTCAGTTGAAATGTAAACATAACTGGACAATATTTCTTAGGCATCTGTATTTCATATTTGACAAGGAGAGGTCTACACCATCTCTTCTGTCACTTTCTAACAATGTAATTGTGGAAGCACTGTAATTCTGTGGTCAGTAAAATACGGGTCAGTCAGTCTATCTATCTATCTATCTATCTATCTATCTATCTATCTATCTAACATTGCATCACATGACACTGCGATAGAGAAATAGATTTCATAGAATAATTCTAAACCTAACTGTTGGAAATTCTCGTAAATAAAATTTCACTGCTGCAAAATTCACTTACGAAAATCCCCTTTATCTTCCAAAAGACTTATTACTGCTCAATCTATATACTTCGGAATCGTAGATTCAATATAAAAAATACTCACATTCACAGAAACAAGATTATCATTAGGCAATTGAAAGACCATCAAAAAAAAAAAGGCGTCAAATGTCTTCATTCGTTTTCACGAACAAATCAATATCTTTAAAGCTGCATGGCCCACTCGTCCAATTTCGAGATCATCTTTAAGATATGGACGTTTGCAACAACAAAAAAACAAACAAAAAACAAAAAAGAGTCGTTTTTTAATCTATGTATAAGGCTGGCATCATTTCAAAACTGACTCGTCATACTCTCAGAGTTGAAATATCTATTCGTCTTGGAATGGGGTCGTATTTTCGGACTTGGCCCATGTTTCATACATCTGACTTATAAAAATGAATACTTCACAAATAATGATATCACATTCTTTCTTTCAGAATACGTTTCTGAAAACATCAAGTTTTCGAGTATTTTTCATACGAGTCATAAAAATAACATCTTTTTACCCAGACAAAAATCATGACGGGAATTACACAGCACGCAAAAACAAGAAGCATTCTCAAAACAGCACGCATTCTGGTAGCACCGCTGACCAGAAATATTTTGCATGCAAGTTCATATGCTGTATCTTTTTACCCTGATAAAAATTACGAGGGAATTACACTGGATGCAAAAACAACCAGCATTCTGACAGCATTGCTAGAGCAATACAATTCCCCCACCGACCACAGATCAACATCTTAAAATAGCCCCCTAACTGACGAGATGCTGAGGACACCACCACGGAAGGCTTTTGCAAAGTTAGATCACTCCGACACTGAAAGGATGTTTGTCGTCCTCGAATGTCGGCGATGGCGGCTATTCTTAGTACGAAGGTCAGGCCGTGTATGAGTTGTTGTGATGAAAAGGTACACGTGTGAAAGAAACTCAGAAAGACAGACAGACATACAGACAGACAGACAAGAGGCAAAAATACAGTCCCCAACTTTGTAAATATGGGACTAACAAGCAATAGTCAGTAACTTTATGACTGTTATTAATTACCTAAATGCATTTAATGAATTCATAAGCTTCCTAGTACACTATTATCTTTTATATATTTTTTTTAATTATATCTCGTGATGAATAAATCAGCTTTCCCATAACGGTAAAGTTTGCTTAAAATGTCTCATAACCAGAAAGGTTGAAAGTGCTTGAAGATAAAACAGAGAATATACTATCGAGGTTGAAAATAAAACAAGATATTTCAAAAGCAAATACATAAGAGCAAAAAGTCAGGATGGTTCCTAAAAATAAAATAGCAGATATATGCTGTGGAAATAGGATATCATCTCCAAAGACAATACATCATCCCTAAAGAAATACAAAATATGGATAAGATAAAAATTTTTACGCAAACTATGAAATCACATGACTCCATTCCTTTGAACGTCCTTATATTGGTCCATCAAATTTACTGAAGATGTATCAGGGTATAATAAATACTGTTTTAGCCAAGCCATTAATTTACCACCACGGAAGGCCTCAGTTCATCCTAAATGAGGTTTATTAGCTATCAACCACAGCATGAATAGTACAGAAAAAGAATGGTTTAACGTACATCGCACTTTAGGATGTGAAACCGCAATACCTGTTAAGACCTCCTACAAAAATTACCCCCGACAGACAATCACAAAGCATAACTACTATTCTTGGTAAGAATATGGATCAGTAATGTGCAAAAAATATATGAAAAATGGACCTTTAACTAGTACATATTGCACATACCATTCATTAAATTGCCAAAAAAATTTAAATTGTGAAAATTTAAAAGAGAAATTCCCCCAAAAAATCAAAGAGATATCAATTCGGAATCAGTCATAACGCAGAAGGTTTCATGGTCGCTATGAGCAGCAGACCACGTCCCTATTCCACCTACATGAGACCTGGGGAAGTGAGGCACTGGCTGATGACGACTCAGAAGAGAGACCAACGCAGCGTCCTCCGCAGTACCCCATCCACAGCTTAAAGGGACAGTCAGCAAGGGAGAGGCAACAGAACCATAAAAACTAACAGACAATCACTGTGAGCCGAATAAGGGCTAAAAGGAGGGCCATGAAGAAAAAGGGTTTTTATACAGTGTAATGGACTCAACGCACATCTACGCATCTAAATTTTAACTTGGAAAAACATAAATACATAATCAGATGACGTGGAATCAAAACTTTCACATGCACACTCACATGCAAACAAATACGTGCGCGGACACACACAAACATACACATATATAACATATAATATATAATATATAAAATATAATATATATATATATATATATATATATATATATATATATATATATATATATATATATATATCTTCTGAGTCTTAAAATTCTCAGTTAATATTTGGAAATGAAATTGCTAACACATATATCCACCCAGTGACTCGGTCGAATTCTTTGCACGATTTTCATCGAATTCTTTTGGGATTATGGAACGAAAATGCCGCCTATCGATTAGCTTATTAGCAACGAAGTTCACTTGCACAAAAATAAGTGAAATATCAATGAGAGGAATAACTGGAATTGGAAAATAAAATTCAGGCCAAAAGCCTAGCGCTGGGACCTATGAGGTCATTCAGTCCTGAAAATATTGTTGACAATATTATTAGGAGAGGGTGGAATGTAACCTGGAAGAATGACATTATGAACGGAGATACAATAAAAGGAATGAAAGGGGTTGCAGCTAGGGGTCGAGGGGACGCTGCTATCAACCTTCAGTAATGCTTACAGTGCACCACATGAGGTGAACTGACAGCACTACACCTGTGGAGACGAGACACACAGCAGGCTATATACATATCTATGGATTCTGCCGGAGGACTGGACCACTCCCCGCCAACCGTTATATTATACACAGGTTCCTTCTCTTTGACTAAGTGCAGTGCTTGTATGTATTATGAACGGGCTGCATTATATCACAAGTACTCGTATTATGAACAGGCTGCATTATTATATCAGAAGTACTCGTATGTATTATAATGCACAAGTACTTGTATGTATTCTGAACGGGCTGCATTATATCACAAGTACTTGTATGTGTTATGAACGGGCTGTATTATGTCACAAGTACTGGTATGTATTATGAACGGCCTGCATTGTATCACAAGTACTTGCGTGTATTATGAGCGGGCTGCATTATGTCACAAGTACTTGTATGTACTATGAACAGGCTGCATTATATAACAAGTACTTGTGTGTATTATGAACGGCTTGCATTATATCACAAGTACTAGTATGTATTATGAACGGCCTGCATTATATCACAAGTACTTGTATGTATTATGAACGGGCTGCATTATATCACAAGTACTAGTATGTATTATGAACGGGCTGCATTATATCACAAATACTTGTATGTATTATGAACGGGCTGTGTTATACCACAAGTACCTGTATGTATTATGAACGGGCTGCATTATATCACAAGTGCTTGCATGTACTATGAACGGGCTGCATCATATCACAAGTACTTGTATGTATAATGAACGGCCTGCATTATATCACAAGTAATTCATCCCTTGCGAATAAATATACAGTAAAATGTAAATAGCACAAAGCCCCTTTTCAAGATTTTTATTTGAACACTGCAACTTATGTAGAAAAATTCGAGTGTTCTATTTGTTCTCACTTTAACCCCGAATCGCTTGCAAACACTCTAAAAGCTGACGGTTATTTAAAGAAAACTATTGTCGTATTTCCTAAAGTTTATGAACGCATACAATTTCTGATATGTCATTACATCTTTATTCGTTATATATATTATTGCTATTTTATTTGTCTTTTTGCTAACAAGGGTACACTTTCCTGTGGATGCTTGCTTTGCAAGTTGATGGTCGTTATACGTTGTTCCCAATGGAAATTTATTTTATTCTAATAATAATAATAATAATAATAATAATAATAATAATAATAATATCTTTGTACATATATTTTCCTTCTTCACTAAAATTTGTTTTAGTCCCTGATTTTTGAACCGTATAATAATTCAAGATTGCTATATAAACCATCAGTTCGAATGAAACATGTTATTATCATAACTGTTAAACTATTATTATTATTAGCAGTAATCCTATCTGTAAGATACCATAAACACATATTTTCCCGCTTCACTAAAATTGATATTTAAGTCTCTCTGATTTTGGAAACGTAGTATGTATTCATCTAATTCAAGTTAGCTATTTAAGCCACCAGTTTTAATATATGTTATTATTATCATTATTATCAGTAGTAATCCCATCTTTAAGATGCTAAACACAAAAACTATTCCAGTACGACAGCACTCAGACCCACGTAGGCAAATTCTCTTTGTGCTCATACGTACGTTCAACAGGTATGTAATAATAACCCAAAACTCCTGTGAAATATTCCATACCTGCAACCATTATCTGTAAAAACCGAAATTGGATAAAATGCAAATGGGCTGCGCTTTCAATGGAACCCTAAAACCCGGAACTCTTATTTCCGTCTCGTGCTGAACAATTATCTTTTTCGGAAAAAATTCGAGCATAAATGGGTTGAAAAAGTCTTTGGGGCGGGGGGGGAGGAACCCCTCTTGCATCAAGGAGGAAGGAATGAAAGTACGGATAAGTAAAGAGATGCATTGTGTGTGTGTGTGAATTTTCACCGTATGGATCCAGAAACAGAAAATAGTTACTGTCGAGTTTATTATATACACACACATACACACACACACACACACACACACACACACACACACATATATATATATATATATATATATATATATATATATATATATATATATATATATATATATATATATATATATATATATATATATATTATATGATATAAATATATAAAATTTTTTTTTTTTTTTTTTTTTTTTTTTTTTAATAACCGAGTAACCAGGTCGAATACATGAACACTAACGCTGCAGAAGGAACCACACACCCTTTAACTTAGTAAGCACCACCACCACCACCACCACCACCACCACCACCACCACCACCACCACCACCACCACCACCTCCTCCTCCTCCTCCTCCTCCTCCCCCCCAAAATCATTTAATTTTCTCTGCGCCTACTTTTGGCAAAGACCTCGTTAACGAACGATAAAACTGCTCTGAGGCAAGACTTGAAAGCTTGTCTGTTGGAAAGGCGGCGGAGACAGAAACTGACTGACGGACACTGACAGACACTGAAAGACAGCTCGCTTTCGATCCTTTTGCTCCCTAACCCCCCAACCCCACCCCCACCCCACCCCAGGATTCGCCCTCGTGATTAAAGGACCTTCGAGGATCTCTCTCTCTCTCTCTCTCTCTCTCTCTCTCTCTCTCTCTCGTCGATAGACGACTTTCCTATCAGGGATAATGAGATCGTTAGACAATCGGATGAATATGCCTGCCGACGGTGAGAGAGTATTTCGGTCGGAGAGCTACAATGGCCGTCATTATGGGTGACATGCAATTGACTGCGAATGCTTCTTCCGCTGACGGGGCGTTATGATCATTATTATTATCAGTATTGTCGTTGTTATCATTCGATCGTTAATAATAAACGTTTGGTGAACTGAGTACAGTACCTATTAGTCATATTGATATTACTGAACAACAATAATAATAATAATAATAATAATAAGTTTTAAAGATATTATTACTGTATAC
>NC_089747.1:5597500-5600000 GCF_040412425.1 Macrobrachium rosenbergii | reverse complement strand
GATAGATAGAAGATAGATAGATAGATATGTAATAAAAAAAAATATATATATATATATATATATATATATATTTATATATATATGCAGGTAATTATAATTATATGAGAGAGAGAGAGAGAGAGAGAGAGAGAGAGAGAGAGAGAGAGAGAGAGAGAGAGAGAGAGAGAGAGAGATTTAATATGGGAGGAGACATGTCCCTTTCGAGCCCCTCGGCGTAGCTGAGAGTCTCTCTAGAGTCTAGGCAAAGATGAAACTTTTATCGGCAACATGGTCAGTGATTCTGAAAAGAACGGGCAATTAAATCTTCATATACATAATTAGAAAAGTAGTTAAAAGATATGGTACCTTTTGTTGTATGTGAAACATGCTAGAATCTCGTCTTTTTACTTCGTTGACGCCGAAGTGAACATCCCAAATCAAATTTGTCTCTTGATCCTGATCAGGGAAACTGCTCATTTGGATTCAGGCTGTTCTTCTTCTCTCCTTTAGCTCAATTCTTTCACTAGATTAGTCACTGAACATCCACTTGGACTTTTATATCTTCAAGCCAATCAGTTATGAAAATATGGCGAAAATCAATTGAAATTCACTGCCTATCTTCAAACAAACCAAAATCCCTTGTAATTTTAATCTAAAGCTACCCACATCTCCGGACTATTTCTGGGACAATGAACAGACTCACATTTGTAAAAAGCTTTTATTAATTTCTTATAAGCTTGAAGAGCTTAATTGTTAATATAAATAATCAACTTCAAGGATATTCATCGTTTCTTGTTTTCAGTAACAAAAAAAATTCAGCATAGGGCTGAGGGGAGAGGGGGTAACTGGTAAAAAGCAACTCACCTCAAGAATATCTCTGATACGTAAAATTTTACATTTTGTTAAGATTTAAAGCCTTTGTTGCTCATAAGATGTTTCCCTACCTATGAACTGGGACTTTCATAAATCAACAGGAAACCCCTATTTGTTACCCTTTATTGGCTAGCCTTGCTCCTATACATAACTTTGTGAACTAACAGGACGAACATCAGCTCCCACAATGAATGATTGCATTCAACCGTCTTCCTATTCAGTACTAGGTAACTCCCAATACACAGCAACTGAACCCCGTTTCGAGATTAGCTTACATAACCAAACCCATCTGGTGCACAGACGGTGCCAGGAGGTCCCTGATTCGAGATGACAGGTGCATCAGACATTCGACTGCTTTCCGAAATCACCCCTTTAAAGGGAAACGATATCCTGACAACAGAAGTCCTTTAAAGTAGGAGTTCTCGGCAAGCAACGAAATGGACGTGACTGACTTTCTCTCTCTCTCTCTCTCTGTGACAGTTGGAAAGTGGATTTGGACCTTGTCGAGACAATCCTTCATCCTTCAGCACCTGAGGAGTCCGATGAATCATGTCCACAGCCGAACTGTGGACAGGATCTCTTTGTGAATGCCGACTAAATCGTTCATAAACAGTACATTATGCCTCTCAACATTTGAAATCTCTCTCTCTCTCTCTCTCTCTCTCTCTCTCTCTCTCTCTCTCTCTCTCTTTGGTGGATTCCCAGGTCTTCTTAAGATGGACGAGGTCTTACAGAACTGCCCCTTAGTGCTCTCTCTATCAGAACTCTCTCTCTCTCTCTCTCTCTCTCTCTCTCTCTCTCTCTCTCTCTCTTTGGTGGATCCGGAACGAGGTCATATCGAGATGCTCATCAGTGCTTAAAACTCTCTCTCTCTCTCTCTCTCTCTCTCTCTCTCTCTCTCTCTCCCCGATGGATCCCGAACGAGGTCATACCGAGATGCCCCTCAGTGGTTAGCCCCCACCATCTCTCTCTCTCTCTCTCTCTCTCTCTCTCTCTCTCTCTCTCTCTCTCTCGTGGGTCCTGAGTGAAGACTTATTGAGATGCCACTCAGTACTTACTTCTCTCTCTCTCTCTCTCTCTCTCTCTCTCTCTCTCTCTCTCTCTCTCTCTCGTCTCGCCATAAGAATGATAAACTCTCTTTAGTTCATCTAACAGCTTTTTCACTCCGCATCCCAAACTTTCCCTCACAACTTCATTCCTCTTCTTTTCGAAACACCAACAACTTTACGACACTTATCCGATGTTTCTTCATTCAAGATGATATTTTCTCTTCCTCAGTCCACAAAAGTTTTGCGAATACTGAATCCCCCAGACTTCAGCTCCTTCAAATATATATACGTACATATATACAGACATACATACATACTATATATATATATATATGTATATATATATGTATGTGTTTATATATATATATATATATATATATATATATATATATATATATATATATATAAACACATACATACTGTACATACATATATATATGTATGTATGTATGTACACACACACCCATGTAAATATCACTTATAAAGGGCGAATTTTTTATGTTCACAAATACTAAGCCACAAATATCGTTAAAATCCATTTCACTATATCTTAGGAGTAATTACCCTCTAGGAGAATTATAATTGATAAATACTTCGCC